>NW_010170854.1:0-8746 GCF_000695765.1 Mesitornis unicolor | reverse complement strand
CACTCTTTCAGGTTCACAATAATCCAATTATCTTCCGTGAAGTGCTCACTTTTTCATGAAGTCTAAGCTCAATGACAACTCTCTCACTAGCTGATGCTCTTTGATAAGACCAGATATTGTTTTCTTTTGTCATGTTTCAATCTTTCTGACAACCTCTTTACTTTTCTGGTTCAGATTGTGAAGTCATGCTCTTACAAATTAGATCTCTAATAACACAGTAGACTTTCTGGTGACAGTACTATGAGCTTCAGAGACTTTCTCACTTGAAATATATGGGTGATAATGTAAGTTTGACTTCAGGTAAGTCACAGAATGGTTGACGATTACTAAATGGAGGGGAGAAAAAAAAGAAAAAGTTAAGATATAAAACCAAGTCCAATCTTTTCATTGGGGGTTACTTTATAGTATGTACTAGATTTTTTTTTTTCCTATTTCTTTTTAAAACACTTCTGTTTACCAAACAACAGGTCACAGGAAAATAACTTCTTCTAATAACCTCTCAATGATTTGTTGAAGTAGATGAACACTTTCCAGAAAATTTTAAAAAATATGCCATCTATCTAAGAAGCCAACATGCCACAGGGTAAAGAAAAGAGTTTTTAAACACAATAAGGCACAAGTCCTTTATTGATAGTAACAACCACTTAAATGCATTTATGTTTTTCAGAGTTGGTAGTTGGCCAGAAAAATTAGAAGACAATATGCAAATAGTTCTCTGTATTGAGTTTATGTAGCTTTAATTAATGGAATTTAATTAATTTAATCACTAATGCTGCTCCAGAAGGTATTCTACAGTGGAAATGTAATTTAGGCATTTAATCTGGGTTTATCAACTTGAAGTAGAAATATACCTTCTTAGCCCTTTGTCTAGTGTATGGTCTGCAACACATTCAACTTGCAAACCTTTCAGGAGCAGTAAATGTGTTTTACTCATCTTTGATAAATTACATGAAGTTTGATGACACTTAAAATATCTGAAATATAATTAACTTAATTTCATGACATCAGATAACAAATTGTACAACTACATTTTTAAAAATGAGATGAAAGTCACTGTCAATATCAATATGAGTTTTGCTTGCACTCAGTA
The DNA here is from genome assembly GCF_000695765.1 of Mesitornis unicolor. NCBI lineage: Eukaryota > Metazoa > Chordata > Aves > Mesitornithiformes > Mesitornithidae > Mesitornis > Mesitornis unicolor. The sequence continues at coordinate 7,656 of NW_010170854.1, read as the reverse complement.
TCTATTACATCACATTTAGAAGATGCCTTAATAACCAGAAATTTAGTACAGTGCAATAATATTGTAATTGACTGAAATGCTACATAGAATCTATATATACATTTCTATGCTTAAGATTATGCCATGCAATGAAGAAGCAAGCTAGACAGGTGTATAAACTGAAGAGATAAAGGGCTTTTTTGATTGGTTTTCTGAGGAACACTCTGACAGCAAAGATAGACACTGAACTCTTTCGACGAGTTTTCTATTGAAATGAAAACATAATCACTGTATCAACAATCAAGTTCCTATTTTAGTTCTCAAAGTTAAGAGACAGTGTTTTCCACAGAATCAATGGAAAACAATAATTCTTTTTCCAAGGAAAATTCAGAGAACTTAAATGCTCTAAGCTAAACTGGACACCTTATTCTAGTGGTGTAAGCACTTCATGATGCTTTACGAGGTATTTTAAAGGTAGAAGTCACCTGGTTACAAATGTTAAAATTATCATCCTGTGGAAGTTCATATGAATATATTTCTGACCTATCAATTCAGAAATATTCAGAATGAATGATGTAGTAAAGATTAACAGAGCATGTCTACTTACTTACAGGGTTCATGAATAAAATACCTAGTGAAACTGCTGAGTCGACACACTGTTGCAGCTATCACAGTTCAAAAAAAATTAATATATATACACAAAGCACTAATATCATTCAGTAACCTGAGACAAAATAAGTATCAAGGTCCTGAGAACAGCAGTAGACCTTTACCAGCCCTGACCAGCCTCACCTGGGACTCCCATCCCTGCGCATGGGCCCAGGAGTTCCATTTCAGCACAGCCTGGTGCCACCAATCCCCTGCCAAAGCCACACTGTAGGAGTGCCAGTGTCCATGCAGACTTGAGATATCGGGACAAACGCCTTGACCTTACACTGTAGGGAGCTTAGCTCCTGCAAGTACTCTCAGACTTGGCACCCTGTCTCCAGCCTGGCCCTGGCCTCATTTCTTTTAGCTCCCTGGATATACCCTGAAGACTTTCTGGTGTCTCGTACCACCCTGGTAGACTTTCTGGTGACAGTGCTAGGAGCTTTGGAGTCTTTCTCACTTGAAATATATCAGTGACAGAGGTGAGAGAAGGCTTCGGGGGCACTTTATAGCAACCTTCCAATACCTGAAAGGTGCCTATAACAAATCTGGGGAAGAGCTGTTCACTAGGGCATGTAGCGATAGGATGATGTGTAATGGTTTTAAACTAGAAAAGGGTAGATTTAAGTTGGATATTAGGAAAAAGTTCTTCAATATGAGGGTGGTAGATAACTAGAAAAGGTAGCCCAGAGAGGTGGTGGAGGCCCCATCCCTGGAGATATTCAAGGTCAGGCTTGATGGGGCTCTGAGCAACCTGATCTAGTAACAATGTCCCTGCTTACTGCAGGAGGGCTGGGCTAGATTATCTTTAGAGTTCCTTCCAACACAACACATTCTATGGTTCTATGATTCTATGAAATATATCCTTCAGGAACGCACATTCAATTTTCATGTTAAACTATGAATTTAAAATAAATACTTTTGGTTACTTCCTATGGGTTACTTAGCACAGAATCATAAAATGATTCAGGTTGGAGGGTCAAAGCAGGGTCACTAGGAAATAGACCTCAGAGAGGAGTTTTCACAACCACTCTGGGCAAGCTCTTATTTTGATAGGATGTTTATCTTGTCATTCACCTTAATGGAGATACTTCTCACTAGGTACCTTACAGGTAATCAGCAGAATCCTCTGGCACATCCCTCTCCTCAGCTATCTCTTCTCCACGCTGAAGAAGCCCATCTCACTTAAACTCTCCTTAGAGGGCAAATGCTCTACGGTGTCCCTTTCCCAAACTTGCTGCAATTTGTCAGCATCTTTCTTGTCCTGGGGAACAAACATTGGATGCTGTATTCCAGAATTAAGAGCTGAGAAAAGGGAAATAATTGCTTCTGTTGATGCAGTCCAGTATTCTATTAGCTACCATTGCTTGCAGGATGCACTGTTGACTCATGTAACAAGTAGTTGAGACCTTTACCTTTCTTCTATTACAAGAACAGAATATTGTATTCTATTAAAGATTGCTGTTTTCCCAAAATAACCTATTAACGGATTATTTTAGGCCCAAAGGAATGACATGAAATGTTAACAAGATTTCCTGATACATTCATTTTCTTTTAGAAGACAGCATAGCATATATATGAGAGTTTAAAGAAAGAAAAACATTTAAACAGAAAATCTATTGGCTTATTTTTCCCTGGGGATGACGTCCTCTGTGATGTCAATGTCAACACTAGATGTATCTTATGATATTTAATGGAAAAAAAAGAAAGGTCTGGAGCTCAGGCTTTGAAATAAATCCTTTGATTTGCTTAAAAACTCTAATGCTATTGCCTTTTAACAAACCTACTGTTTGAATATGTGGATGTAGCAGCAAAGAACACCAAATGGATTGAATTGTTGCTGCAGAAAAAAAAAAGTGACTTTTAGTAGATGTCCAGTCTGTTGCATCTAATTAGTTACTTTAGATTAGTTACTTTAGATTCGTTACTAAATATAACATTGCTGCTGTGTTGAATTTCCCTGTTTCTGGGAAAAAGAAGGAATGAAACCTATTCCTTCTGTATTATTGAATTTGGGAGTAAAATCAGTTGATAATCATCCTTAGATTTCTGTGTAATTTCTTTGGGAAATTCAAAGCAATATTTATGTTCTCCCATGCCAGATTACACAGATTAAAAATGGAAGATGATACAGAGGTTAATCTTAAACTTGTATTCAGAAAATTGTGTGAGCATAATTAGCAATATTCACCATGAAAAGAGGAAGTAAACTAATAATTCACTTTGGCTTTGCACTTCTTAAATAGTACAATGAAAAATTAATCACCAAATTAGTGAATTTGTAATTTTTTCAGCTTGTAAAATATCTATGAACAAAATTAATTTATATTATTTTTAATTACTTTAATTATGTTTGAAGACAAAAAAGTGGCAATGGATCAGATGAACTGTTTTGAACTTCTAATTTTGATCTGGAATGGAGACACTTATTTAGGTCAGATCTGTAGGCCATATCATTAAATCTAGAGCAAAGCCAAGGAACCTCTGTGAATAATAAATTTCCTAGCTTCACACTTTCAAACAAGTGGACAAATTCAGAAATATGCTAAAATCTGTTCTTGCCTTCATTGCAAACAGGCTAAAATCACATGAAAAATCTACAAGAAAGTAACATGTGAAATGGTCAGATAAGTTGGTTGTGAGTAGCAGTATATAAGAGTCTTTGACTCATGCTAGTGCTCTGATGAGGAAAAGGTGAATAAATTAAAATACTGCTGTGTTCTTCCAGCAGTCCCACCACCTGGAAGTCCCAGGTGCCCTGTGTGATGTTCATCTGCTTGTAAGACAACAGATGTGACCTGAAGGCAAGAACAGCAATTTGATTTTCATTATGTCACCTGCATGTATATGAAAACAGGGGCCTTTAAACAGATGAAAATTTCTGGGGGACAGGGTGAAAAATGGTAATATTGTAACTTCTGTAGTAGTATGTCATATATTCTGTCAAAGAAGAGGGAAAAAAAAACAACCCACCTGTATGTTACAGTCGTGGCTACGTATGGCTTATCTATACACCTAAGTGTACCTAAGTTATTTAGGCTTTGTAGTCTTTAGTGAGAAAAGAAACAGGATGGCACTCTGGACTTGTTTATCTCTGCCCTCTACTGTACAGAAAGTCTGTGATGACAATACAGGCTATTGACATTAGCACCTTACATGAGGGGGATGTAAGCATCCATCCCTCTGATGTAGCAGTCTTTAAAAATGTTACCTACAAGACTGTGTACTTTCTTAAAGGAATGAGCTAAGGAAAGAATGCAATATAAACTTAAACGCAGATTTTAAAAAAAGCTTCCAAGAAAGGAAACCAATCCCAGAAAATAGGGCAGTTTCCTTTTTCTTTCATTTGCATTTATGCAACAGATAGCACTGGAGATGAAGACTGATGCATGTCATGTTCATAAATTTGGGACACTATGTCTATAAAATAAATGAACTTGAATGGAGTTCTAAAATATAGAGACAAAAGAAGAGAAAAGAAGTCCATTCCTTGGAAGGGAGTAGTAAAAGTATAGTCTGAAAAAACTCACATGGGAAAGCCAACCTTAGAACCAAAGGGGTTTGAGGGGAGAGGTCAGAAAAAAAGATAAGTAAATCTCAGGGGAAATTGAAGCAGTCCAAGAAAAAATGTAGTGCTACGTGTATGTTAAGATTGCAACTTCTGAAATTCTCTTTAATAATGATTTCCAATCTGTAATACATATTTAATCTTTGAGATTATTTTTTTCTTTAATATAATCTCAAATCTGTAGCATGATCAAACTGGATTCAAGTGAATATAACAGGCACAGTGTATAGTACTTTCATGAAAGACTCAAATCCAAATATGACAGACTTGCTCCTTGGAGCATTTAATTCTCAAAACAAACTGGGAATTCAAGATATTGTGAAGCTTTTTCTTCTAAGCAACAGGAGTCAGTTCTGTGTACTCAGTAGATCTGCTAGCAGGCATTATGCAATAGAAACAATGCTTAGCTTCTGTCTCCTTTTCTATTATTTTTTCCAATAATTTATTTTTATTTCTTTTGCCCAATTTGATCTTTTTTTTTGAGCATTTTTTTCCTGGGTTTATTAAATATTATTTTATACTACACTTTAAAAGGTATTCTATGAATAGTAAATAAATGAATGTATTTAATTGTTAAAGAATTCTTTAGGAAAAGACTCTGTCAAGTGACTTCAGAGCGTTTGAAAAGGTTGAGGTATAAGGAGTTTGTATTTCATTGCATCTCAACAATAAGTGTAGTTGTAACAATAGCAGGATTGTGGATGGAAGACATTTTTTTCCATATAAAGATGCTTCATGCTCAGAATAGCACATTCGTATTGTTTGCAATAAGAGCTCTTGTGACAAGTACAGAACTGAGCAATGCTACACTGTAATTAAAGATGACATAGCATGTTGTTATTTTACAACACTTGTTATCTGTCTACTTACTAATAAGTAGTAAACTAGAGAAACAGGGTGCTGAGAGGAATAAGTGTAGAGCACAGGCTTTCATTTCTACATCACAAATTCAGACCCAGACACAAATGTTGATGTTGAGAAGCCATAGTTTAGTAGCATTTTCCTACCCTGTGGTTTCAAATAATTTCCCGGATGAAACATAATCTTCATCACAAAATCAGCTCTATAACTGCCACTAAATGCATGTGTTGATTATCTCTTTAGAGAGACTGGGAAGTGAATGATACAAGTGGCAATGATATCTGATCCTATAAGGATTAAGAACACTTATTTCTTAGAGGCATACTGGCAGAAGAGTAAGGGAAAAGCAAAATAAATGCTAAATTTAATTAAAAAAAAAATCTTTGCGATTCTAACGCTTCAATTTCTTCTTTAATCATACAATAAATATGTGAGGAAGTAACCCAGTTGTCTATTTTTTATATGAATGCAGTAGGATTGCTTTCTGATATCAGGTCTGTTCACTTTTTCTATACTCAATTCAGAAGCTATCTTATAGCAGGGAATCTACAGAATGTAAGATGAAAACTAAAAGCAAAGAAAGTATAAGAATTCTGCACCAAAACTCAAGCTGATATTTTTATGAACTTTTTAATGATTCCATTGCATTATTTTCAGAAAATTCTTTTAAAAATGTCGTAAATATAATGAACTGATGTTTTTAAATTATCTAAACTTCTGGGGTTTTAGATCAAAAATTTATCAAGAATTCATTATGATTTTTCATTAGGATAAATCTCTTTGTTTAAAATAAATAAGTTAGCTTTGGCATTTTAAAACATTTCAAACGTAGAGCTGCATCTTGAAAAAAAAAAGAAAGTTTTAAAATTGTGTCAATATTTTGGGACAACTTTTCCAATTACATCTATAGTGTGGATATTAGATAAGAAGCTTAGCTGATTAATTTTCAGCTGTAACATGCAACTTATGGTCCATGGGATTTTAGTGGCCTACTGCCAATTATCTAACAAAGGAATGGCTTTTTTTTTATCTTTAGGTTGTTCAGGTATGTATTTTTTCACAGAAAAGCAGAAGTACCAAAGCGGAATGGCTTCGCTAGCCAGAAGACTAATATTTACTTGTAGATAGAAGTGCTTTCAACACTCTAGACTTTTTTTTTCACCCAAAATGTAAGGCATTTGAGTAACCATCTAGTTCACAGCATTATTGTCCATCTATTCACAAAGCTGTCTAAATACACACGGAGGTTTCCTTGTATGACCTTATTGGCTAATGAGCGTTTGTCTGCTAAGAACTGACCAAAAAAAGCAAATATCTTCCAAAATAAACTTCTAACAAACTTATTTGATTTTAAAAGGCAAAGAATTCTAGTACTTAGTAAGCAACTAATCCTCTCTTCCTGTTAAAATAAAAATGTAATTACAATAATGGATAAATAGTTACAATGGTATTGTTCTGGATAATGTCAGTGACGGACGAAACTGGATGCTTAACTTACAAACCTAAAAAAAAGTTCACTATTCCCAAGCACTTTACATTGTACATAATTTGTATTAAGCTTAGTGGGAGGTACTAAATGCTAAACAGTATAAATATTTTATTATGGATCTAAGTGTCCAAAAAGGAACTGTAAATTTAACTCACATGTGAAAAACTGTCAAACTCTGAAAATCTTTTAAGAAGACAACATGAGTCTGTTCTTAGGTTACAGTTCTGTATTACTGAGATTCATGTTTTCAATCAGGAACGAACCTCTCCACCTGTAGAGTTTCGTACTAACTTTTGAAGAGTTTTAAAGATTGCATGCTGAGCATACAAAACCTGTTCTTGCAGATCTGTGTGTTTCGATATTATTGATACAAAATATGTATCAAAGCCAACACATATCAAAGCCAAAATTCTATCAAATACCAGATGTGGGTTGATGGATTCAGACATATTTCTAGAGCTATAAATTTCATCTATCACTAGCTCCATTTTTATGAACTTTATGGATATTTCAAAATCTTCTATTGTGTATTACTACTTCAAAATTTCATTGAGCTATAACTTAGGAAAAGTATGAATGAAGCCACTGCTTATAAACATGGAGATGTATTTATTTTGAAACTTTAATGCAGCGTATTAGTTCCTACAGAGTACTGTTTCAACTTGATTGGATATTGAATTACAGTTACCACTACTTGTTGAGACATGGTATAAAAATGTGAATCTTAAAGTAGGTTGCCTTAAGATTTGCTTTTGTCAGAGTACTGTACGTATCTTAGTAATATGTTTGTCTACTAGCTGAAAAATCACAGAATCACAGAATCCTAGGAGTTGGAAGGGACCTTGAAAGATCATCTAGTCAAACCCCCCTGCCAGAGCAGGATCACCTAAACTAGGTTGCAGAGGACCGCATCCAGGTGGGTTTTGAATATCTCCAGAGAAGGAGACTCCACAACCTCTCTGGGCAGCCTGTTCCAGTGCTCTGTCACTCTCACAGTGAAAAAGCTTTCCCTCATGTTCAGATTGAACCTCCCATGCTCCAGCTTGCTTCCATTGCCCCTTGTCCTATCATTGGCTGTCTATGAGAAGAGCCTGGCTCCTTCCTCCTGACA
>NW_010170853.1:16208-40244 GCF_000695765.1 Mesitornis unicolor | reverse complement strand
GATGGAGAGTGGTTCGGCAATGACCTCAGCCTCAGATCCAATAGGTTCAGAAAAAAGAAAGTATTCTGAAAGAGCCAGTAGATTCTGCCTCCTGACTTAGAGAAAATTTCAGTTCAGCAAGAGTTTTCTGGGCCCCATTTGTAAGAGTTTGTTTGTCTCTAAGATTAGTAAAGACCCATGGCTGTGTCCAAAGAGTAAGGAAAGACACAAAGACCAAGACTTTTCTGATAAAGAAAAAGAAGGCCCTGGCTGAGTATGAGTTATGGGATCTGACCCCTGCCGCAGCAAGTGCTTATTTCTCACTTAAGGATGGGCTGGAACATGGACAAGACTTGTTCTCCTGAAACAGACAAATGTGTAACACTACAAAGAAAAGTGTAACATGCTTCCTAACTGAATAGGAAAAATGATTTAAAGTCAACTGTTTTTCCAATGAGATGTGGTTTCCACTGTGTTGAAAACTTCCCTAAGAAAATTCTGATCTTGATTTATTTACTATTTGTATTTTCAGAAGACCTAGATTAAGTAAGTTGTCTGCATGGCTTCAGCTTTAATTTCTGTGTCCTTTTCAACCGTTCAGTGCTCCACGGGTGCTGCAGTCGGGTACTTGATGACCCCATGGTCTCTGGACGTACCACCTAAGCTATATATCTGATGGTAGACTGTAATAACAAAGCCAGAACCACTCATTGCTCCAAAATAATTCGGCTTATTTCAGGAACATCTTTGTGACAAACATTTGTACTTCACCTTTTAACATGCTCAAAGGTAAAAACTAAAACCCAAAATACTGGAACTTCCCTCCAGGCAGAAAATATGTTTTCCCATCATCTCGACCTTTACTTGGAAAAAAAGAAAATGAAAGCATATCCGCAAAAGGCCTCTCACTTTGGCGCAAAGGCAGGATTGAACATAGGTTCATTTTGAGCTTATTTTATTTTTCCATGTGAAATACTATGGAACCAGCCAAGACCCTTCAGATTTCTTTACCCAGAGGGGCTTCTCACTGATCCAGTCAAGGCAATACCTGCAGTCTTTGGGACAGCAAGGTTTGCCAAGAGTGGTGACATCTGTTGGGAAGTCTGAAAGCTTACCAGCTGCTTACAAAAGAAATATCAGGTAAAAAAAATGAATTAGCTTGCAGCTGTGCCAGCAGCCCAGAGATAACCTGTGCCCACTTTGATTAAACTGTCCAAGTGTATTCTTTGAGCATAAAGCGTGCCTATAGCAGAGTGTTTGTCTATGGCTCTGTGGCACTGAGAGGGAAGGATTTAGTTGTCTGCAAAATAAACACACAAACAAAATCACAAAGCAATAGCAGATGAAACTTAAGGCACAAAACTCTATCTTCTGATCGATAGCTCTACAGTGCTCACAAAAGTGCACCAGGAACCAGGCTATAAAACAGAGGCCTATGTTAGTGATGATGCCTTGGAGACAAGTATCATTCCCCTCTTGCCAGCAATATGGTAAATCCACCTCACAGATTTCCACAGAGGGTTGTTCCTATTTATCCCACTATTCCTCAGGAGACAGTTAGGATCTTGCTGTGCCCTTCATGTCTTCTGCCACCTCCACTCCTCACTAAGTGTACTGTGGCTATTCTCATCGACAGAAGTTGTTTCTTGATTCACGATGAAAAGAAATTGAGTTAGCAGTGCCTTCCTGACCCCTCGCATCCCCACACACTCTCCCCAGCCAAGGAAGCACCCTGATTTTGGGTCTAGTGTTGGAGGGCACAGCAGTGTCATGGGCAGCTTCCTTGTATCCCAGAGCCACAGGGCTCCGTAAAGTGGCTGAAATGTCGGGTCAGGCTGGATCAGCTGAAGTGGAGCCTGGCCAGAACACAAAGGCTAAAACTCATCTTGTAGGAAAATGTCATAGGATCTTTAATTATTAAAGGCAGGCAGCATCTTGATCCCTTGTTGCTGTGAAAGGCAGATTACATACGTGAATGTGGAGATGGTGGTTATGCCTCTGTGCAAAGTTCAATTGTATTCACAATAAATTTTAACACAGTGCCAGCTACTCACTATCATTCCCCTCCTAGAGCCCTTGATCATATCAAGTTAGCTGATTTAGAGAGGACATTTGGCAATTATATCCCGAATTCAATCCTTATTTCTTTTTAAAATTTACAAGCTTAACTTAACATAAAAATATTCTCTCTAGGGTTTTTTTTTGCAGAATTAGAAACATAAAAATGATTTTATAGCTGTAGGAAGGTGTACTTTCTGAGACAACAGTGGTTTATGTGGGGACATTATTCAGATACAGTGGCAGTCTCTTTCAGATAACTGGAAGGTTACATTCAGGAAACAAGATCCTAAGATTGCTTAACCTCTCCAGAATAAAGAGATGTCACCACCAGCAGAACAGTTAGGTGAGTTATAAGTTTCACTTGTGGCCCATTGGAGACAAAATATCAGAATACAAGAGAGGAAACAATTGGAAATCGCATTTCATTTTACTCTCTGAATATCAAGACTCTGGGAAAGATTAAGTTAGGGTTGTTACAGCAACAGGATTGTTACCTCAGAAAAACACCCTGCAGTCCAGTTTCCGCACAGATTGCTTCAACAAGGCAAGGTTGGAGGGGTGAGGTAGTGTCTTTCAATAAAACAACTGATGCAATGGGAGAAAGAAATCAAACAAGCTTTTGGACATATCAGCCTTCTTGAAGAACAGTTTATGCTCTCGAAAATTTGTCTGCTTTATGCAATTATTTCAATTGCCCTCAGAAGAATTTCATATCAAACTTTTTACTTATGTCTTTGGTCTGTCCCAGCTACAATACTCCTGTGACAGACAAACTGCCACACTGAGATGTGCAACTGCTTTAGTATCTCCAATACAGCTCAACAGAAACACAATAACATTGTCACCATCATTCCTTGATTAAAGTGTTTCCAGCAAAAAAATAAAACCCAAACAACCGAAAATGTCCAGTAAATGTATTTTCCCCATAGTTATTGTATGTATGAAGTGGTGTTGGAAAACTCTGATTTAGGTGAGGAGAGAGCCATATGGCCTGGAGGGTGATATGAAAAATGAAAGTAAGATAGACAACACAGGAAAGAAAAAGAATAAAGATAACAAGTAGGAGTTAAAGATAAGAATATGTAGCTTAAAAAAAATTAGAAAAATTTTAATGGCCAGCTGGCAAAGTGGGAAGTCAAGTTACTGTTGGATGTAGGCACACCACCAAAAAATGTGAAAAGCAAGGAATGCCTCTTCCATGAGCAGTGCTGCCTCGCTGCAGGGCTGAGTGATATGGCTGATTTCGTGACACTCAGCAGATCTGTTAAACATAAACTCTGAATCTGGCATGTTTGCGATCTGTACCATACCTGTGTACCCCTGGTGCCCACAAAGAAACCCCAAGTTCTTCAAGATCATATGTAAGTTTATAGTCCATGGAGATATAACTCAATAATCTTTCTTATAGTTTACATTCCTACATTTTTAGATGTTTGCTGTCCCCAATGCCAGCAAAGAGTTCTCCTACTTTGTCAAGCAATTACATCAGCAAACTCCGAGAGACCAGTTAAACCTTGAAAGAAAGCCTGACCAGAGTCCAGGATCAACCAGTGCAGGGGGAAAAAATCCCAGTAGCCACCAGCAGCAGAAACTGTCAAGGAGGAAATTCCCCAGCTTGACACAAACAGCAAGATTCAGCTTTTGTGCAGCAGAGCTGTATGATGCTTTCACAAAGTGAGCCTCTGAGTGTCCACAGGCAGCATAATCCACATTTCCACCAAGCACAGCTGCCTCTAGATATTTCCTGGCTCATGCCAGGGAGGAAATGCACCCTCCCACATTCCCACAGCTCTGCACCTTGGTGTTGCTCCCTCTATATCCCAGATGCCCACCCCAGGAGAAGAGGGTGTGTGGCCATACGCAGGTTGCAAAGGAGGGCTGGTGCTGGCTATACACCATGAACAGGGCTAAACAGAGACTTCCGAGTTTTCAAAGTTCTTCACAGGGCCATCTCTCCCTATTCCACATTAGCAGAGCAGATGTCTGGGGCGGCACATCAGTTAGGCTGGGCATTCTTCAGACTCTTACATGAACAGAGGGATAATGGATCCCATTTTCTCTCAATGCTTTTTCTGTTGTTTGAAAACTACAGCATTTAAGGCAGTGGCATGAAGTCTTATTTAGCAGTAAATGGAAAAGGTACAAATTTCTCTCTATCATGTTCTGAAAAGCTACCTTTAGTTTAAACAGAGGAGACTGCTGCAAAGGATGAAAGCTCAGTAAATCACTTGTGTGCTCTTCCCTGCCCTGCCAATGGTTTTCCGTGTCACATCTTTTAACTGGTCTAAAGTTTTCCCCACCTGAAGACCTGGGACACATTCAGGCAGACTGATCTCACCACTCCTGGTTTTGGTGTGTGCCATCCTTAAATTAAAGGATGTCTCCGTTTGCACATCAGCTATCATTCTGCAGGTGGCTGTGGATTAACTGCTAAACAGGATGGATGAAACAGTAGAAAGCATTACTTTACACCCGTCTTCGAGAGACTCATAATGGAAGGCACCAAAATACAGTACATCAGGCACACCAGCATCATTTTCCTTCTACAGAACCACAGTTTGCCAACATCTCTTCATAAGCAAGGGCTGTCTGTTTAAAGCACGTATGTAGAAACACTGCCTTCTGCATTCCTGTTTTAAATGAACTCTTAACCTTCTTCGGTCAGCAGCTTTCTATCCTGATGTTTACAGCAAAAGCATTTTCTTTCCAAGCTTTATGAAATGTCTTTATGGCATAATGTGGAGCAAGCAAGTGTAATGCTGTTGGTACAGGTGCAAAACAGAGTGGAACAGCAGCAAATGAACCCATTCTCACCCTTCGGCCCTTTGCTTCCTTTTACTTAAGAGGTGTTTAGTACACGTTAAGTATGAAAATGAAGGACTGCAGATGTTCTGTTTCAATTTTATTTAGTATTAAGTACATATTTAAGGCAAGCCTTTCAGCTGTTAAAACATCTTCAGACAGAGATCCTTTAATAATTGTGGACAGATTTGAACAAGCCATTAAATGACTGAGCTAAAAATTGAATAGTTAAAAGGAAAAAGACACAGACCTATTTCTAATTTTAATAAAATCATACCACTTCTCACAGCTGTCTTTAAGCCTGAAAAGGCAGGTTTTTTGTTCCAAATCATCTTGTTTGTACCACCAAAATGTATGCACTGTTTATGCATGAGCTTCTTCACAGCCTTATTGGTATTCACTGGTTTTGTCTTTTATCCCACGCTGAGCTTGTGCAATTTAGGACATGAAGCATTTCTGTAGTGTAACAGGACTTTTTAGTAAGTGATGAACCCTATAAAAAACGTGCTTAACCACACTGCCCTAAATATTTATTGCATGTTTAAATTGGCATTATTTTAAACAGATTTTGAGGTTGTTCTGTATTAATATCTGGGTGTTTTAGAATTATGAGTGTAGCACATTTAAATGATAAATAGTTGTGTCAGTTTATCTAGTACCTACATTTTCAGTCTAAGCTTTTTTCCTGGGGGAAGGAGAGAATTACAAATACTTTTTAGCATGAATTTCCTTTATAATATTTATTTTACTTCTAGACCTTCCTGTTTCTATCATCACCTTCCAAATATAAAAAGATGCAGCAGTTAACATTACTGACTGTATATAATATCTGGAAATATGAAATTAACCAAGGTGGGTTTTTTTAATTAGAGATGTAAAAATGATGTGTTTTATAGTGTGATGTTAGTCATCTATGTGATCTTAGGAAAGCAAGACAGCAGTCTAATTCTGCATTCCTGTGAAGTGTCCCAGCAAAATGAATTTCACAGAATGTCAAGATCAAAGCTTATCTGAAAGTATCTAAGATTACAAAGATGCCAAGTTCATCCACATCTCCCCTAAAGTAGTTTCCACAAAAAAAAAAATGTCCTAGCATCCTCCTTTTTTGAGAGTAGAAGCGTAGCCAGATGGTTTATTCCTGGAGTTAAAAATATTTCTATAGCTTCAAACAATATCATGAAATATGATTGTCTTGCTGCCAGCTCTGTGGGCAGTTTAACAACCCTGGTAATGATGCATTACTGCATGCCAGAGGCTGGTGTTGACTTTGTATGGATAATCTTGGTCTGGAAAGGGAAATGCAAGCTATCTGGCTTGGCATCCAGGAGAAAGACGCTGAACTCAGAGAGAAGGTACGAAATCTGGGGGCTGAATATATGCCAAGGTAACTAAAGGAAGTGAGTGACCTGGAAATACCCAGTGATGCAGACTTAGGCCCTGAACAGTTTCTTTATAAACTACTGAACACTATAAAGCTCTACGGCAACCCTGCTTTATGTTCTTTTCAGGTAGCCACCCCTTCATAAAATAACCTTTTTTCTCCTGCTCCTGCCTCTCTTCTCATTTCTTCTTGCCAGTCACTTTTCTTTCTCAGAAGCAGTATATTTTTTTCTCCTGCTTTGAATGTTGCATTGTTTACCTACCTAAAGCTACTTTTTAAAATGGAGAATCACTATATTTTAACTGAGTGTAAATTCCCAAGCTTTGATTACATAAAACACTCTGAATTTTACATAGGCAGCAAAAGTAAAAACAGTAGGTCTTTTTGGAGTTACAGGTGTGGAAAGAAAAGGTTAAGTTGCCTACCTGATCAGAGTTCTTAAAATGCAGCCAAACCTAGATTCTTATTGGGCTACCTGACTGGAGAGCAACAACAACAAAACATTGAGATATCCGCAAGACCGGCATGTTACTGAAAAGGTTAGAAGGAGAAGTTTCCCCCTTCCTGCACTGGAGAACAGCAGAATAGATGGATATTCAATATAGAAGTTTGTCTTGATCACTGTGGTCATTAACCATAGCCGTTCATGAAATATCTGTGTCCTGAAGCATGAGACAGATATTTCCTATTCAATTTTAACTCAATCATGCAAGTCTGAGGGGAAGCAAAACCTCTTTTGTCGATTAAGGATATTGTGGCATACAGTTCTGGCATTACCTTGGCAGTGCCTCTTCACACTTCGTGCAAGAAGTAGAGGGTCTGACACAGGAATTGAATTCCTTAGGTAAATTATTTAAAACCTTGTTGATAAACTAAGGGTTATGGAAATGGAAACTTTTGCTTTAGTATTTTTAACGTAGCTATAAAAAGATTGAATTGGCTTTTGAGTTTAGGTTAGACTAAAAAGTAGGCGTTGACTCTCCCTCCAATCACAACATAAGATGCAGAGTCCACTCAGTGTGCTATCCCAGCTCCAGCGGTGAAAGGTGGAAAACACTTAGGGAAAATGTATAAGAAATATGGCAAATAAGGGATGGACCTGCCCCTTGCAGCTCTTCCAAATCTCTATTGCAGAGTTTGTATCCAGTCCTTCATTTGGGATCTAGCCAGTCAAGTAAGACACTAAAGTTTTGCTATTCTTGAAGTATCACATCCAAACAGTAGCACAATCCAGCTTTGGAAGGCTCCCCTTGCAACTCAGTGCTGTTCATCATGCCCTTATTGTCTGCCCAGCTCAGCATACACAAACTGCAAACAAATAATGAGACCAAAAGATGAACTGTGGGACCAAGAAATGCCTTATTTTGCCAGAACTTGTGGATTTAATCCAACAGCAAGCCCTGGGGCTGCATAATCTTTTTGTTTTCTTGAAGCAGTAATGTACAGTTTTTCACTCCCCACTTGATTTATTGCCTACAAATATGAGCCTGTGTGCAGGTCTTGTCATCTGATACATTTGTTTTAGTAGTCAGTATAATATGAATTGACTACTAGAAAATGCATAAAATTTCTAAATCTTTTATTTATTATGTTTTCCTGTTTATTAATACATGAAGTCCAATACTATTACTCCTACTGAAGTCAGTAGAATTGCCTGAGCTAAGGAGTGCTTTAATTTGCATGGGGTTATCACACTGCAGCCTTTATGACCAGCTTAAATTACGAAGAGAGATTCTTGCAGAAGCCAGAGAGAGAAGTGAGATGTGAAAGATGACAGAGGAAGGTGATGCTGCTGGGCAGCACTGTAGCAGGATGGGCTGCAAGCAGGAGATGCTAAAGTCTTGAAAACCAGTCCTCAGACATCTCCCTAGGACCCTCATCACTCAGACCTTACATGATTACTAGTCAGTCTGGTCACTTTGACTCTAACTGCCTTTTGCTTCAGTATTCTGGTTGTAAATTGAGGGTGACAACAGCAGTCAATTTTACCCAGTTGTTATGACAACAAATATATGATGCATGCATATACTAAGGTGAGCAACCCAGAAAGTTCATAAGAAAAATGATACATCTGCACTTAGTCCAGAGCTTAGTCAGGGTGCAGAAAATACAAAAAGGAACATACTGACTAAGAGCTTTCCTTTGGAAAACAGAGTTGGAGATTAGAAAATTAAATCAGTCATCACAAATACAGGCAAGGAGGCAGCTGTACACACCAGTATAGCTTCACAGTCTCTTAATTATTGTGACACTGTTCTTTAATTTCATGCCCTAGTCTGGGCAAAATATGCATCTCTACTTTCATGGCTTCACAGAGATTTAGGAGTGTATTGTGGATGTCTGAGGAAAACTGACATTCAAAGGAGCCATCGCATCATGGTTTTCAGAAAAGATTGTAAGTATCAGTCTTGGGCTGTTCAAAACCTGGGAACAAACTATCCCTTTGCAGGGAGTGGTGCCAAGGGCAGTGATATGGTCCAGATAATCAGCAGTGCTAACTGCACGTTGAAATCTTGCAGAAAATAGAGATATGGTGAAGGCAATAGGACCCTTCTAATGGCATGATTGTTTAAGCACAGAGAACTGATGCTGCTGACACTTGGTGGTTCTCGGACTAGCAATACGTTGTTGATTCAGTCATGAACCAGCAAATGATGAGAGACAAATTGGTTCCCAGTTTGTGGAAAGTAAAGCCATCATAGCTTCAGAGTGTGTTAACACCAAAGGGATCTTTGTTTCAAAAACTCTAACATGCACAAAAGCAGGAAGAAAACCCATCAAATCTTCTGCTGCTCAGTTCTTTTGAAGTTAAAAGCCAGCAGCAAATAAATTTTTAAAATCTATTACACCAACTTCTCATTATTAAATGTCTCTGAGATATTGATATGAATAAAACTTTTATCTTCAAATATCAAATAACTTTTCTATTGGTTTCTGGGTGATGTAAATACCAGCCAGAAGGAGAGTACCAGGTAACATAGGTTAGCCAAAGTGCTGGTACAGCTCTGAGGTCCTGAGGCTGAGACTTAGAAAAGAAAGACAATGAGCATACACGAAAGTGAGTGCACATATAACAAACAGAAGTCTGTAGCTTCCATTTTAAAAGGATACAGGTCTTGCTTCTGGCCATAGCATTTCTGCATTCTTTCCCAGCACAGCCAGGGGTAGCCCTGACACAAGCAAATCACTCTTAATTGCAGGAGGTGCCTTGCACAAGACAGAAATTTGAAGAGGTCTGAATCTTTAAAAACTGTTTGTGCAGAGATTTTTCTCTCTGGGGAAAAGTACCTGTCTCAGCACTTGGGGAGGAGCTGCTGCAGAACATTTTTAAAGACACTGTTCCTTTTTTTTTTTTCTTTTGTAAATGCCAGATATCTTTGACAAAATAGCAAATAACAGTAGGAGGCTCCTACTTGATTTTGGTCTTCTCATATTTCTTTTGCTTTAGGAGAGCAGAGGAATAATTTTTACCTCCCGGAGCCCTGGGCCCTGGCATATATGGGTGTCAAGTACATGTAGTTCAGTAATTTAGTGATGCAGGCCAAGTTATTGTGTTGTTTTAAATAAATAAATAGAGGAAACAAAAAATTACTTACAAGGTATTTTTACCAAGAGATTTATTGCATAAAGTAAGGAATTATGTCATCCATTATCAACATGTAAAAAATGAAATATAGCTCTATATAAAATACAGGTTTATATATAAAAAACATATTTATAGCTAACAAGGAAAGTGGTGTATGTTTGACAAGGAAATTAAGGTCCTTTTTCTCCAATAAGAGAACCAAGCTCAAAGCCTACAGGAAGTTTGTTTTGTGTAGAGCTTACATACTGTTAAATGTAATGTGAGAGTAGATGAACAGTCAAATTTCACAGGAGGGATTCTAGTCAGGAGTTTTATTATTTGTTTATACTATAAATCCCTATGTAAGCCTCTACAGTTGGGATGTGCAAATGCTATAAAAAATTTCTAGAGTTTTAAATGCCTTACTGAATGAAACAGATGATCAAGTTCAACCTGCAAATGTGTCCTGTAAAATTGTTGATAAAAGCCATTTCGTGAAAAAGCAGAAGAACAGGTGAACTGTGGTCAGCTAGTAGTAATGAGGGACAATGTCCTTCTCTGGCATTGCTATGGCACAGGTCAGGGTCACTTGTAAAGCAAGTATTGAGAGCCAGGGAGCTCAGAAAATTAGTTCTTCTCAGAGAGGCTGGCATCATCCTTCAGTGCATGCAAAAAGCAAACTAAATGCAAACCGTCCTGTTATCTCAGGTTCGATATCATCCCTCTGTTATATTTTACTTCTAGTCCATTTATTTTTTTAATCTCTTTCCTAGTCTTTCGTTTGTGTTTTTCTTTTTCCAATTTCAAACTTAACAAAGACAGGTCAGATACCCATGATGCAAGCACTCACCGGGAGACGCTTTGCTGCAGCCTGACAGAGAAGCTGCGGTGGATTAACAGCACATCTTTAGAAAAATTTCACCAATCCAAAATAAAAGGAAAGGGTGAACTTTTCGAAAGACATTTTATTTTTTTAATTTGCTTGTTTAGCTTTCACCATCACTAAAAAAGGACTCTGACAGCCAAGGCAGGTGCGAGCTGGTTGGTGTCCTTGTGGCAGAAAGCCCAGCTAACAGGGTGTGCTCTGTAACCATTTCAGCAGGGCTGCATGAGCACCTTTGGATTTGATCTTGCCCTGATCATGCCGATATTTTCTTGAGTCAAGAGGACAGGAATATATTTGCGTTTTCTTTTTTTCTTTCCTTACTTTCTAGTGTAAAGAACATAATCTAATAGTTTCCCTCTTCTTCTGAGATGTTTCCTTCTAAGTGTTTCCATCTGCTCCAGCCCTACATACTTACCTATGGCAATTTATAATACTGTTTTACATAATGTGGTTTCAGTTCAATGAAATGCTTAAGTGTTTAAGTGCTTTCCCATACAGCAATATCTTAATATGCTAATAGCCAAGCACTTGTGTCAGAACTTCCTTCAGTGAACGCTATAAACCAAACCAATCAACCCAGAAAAGTAATTTTTGCATAGTTAGGCAATAAAGTGCTTTTCACCATGCTATTAAAATACAGCCAAAAAGCAATAGTAAAGAATCATAATCAAATTACATTTTCTGCAGTATCTTACTACCCTGCTACAACTTGACAAAAATAGTTTGTGTCACAAAAGATATTTTTGTATAACAGCAAAGTAACTATATGTTAGTTATTTTAGAAATAACATACATTCATTCACCCAGAGACAGCATGATAGGTCTATATAAGCAGAATATTTTTTTTTCCCCAGGTTCTTCTCCTGTAAATAAATCCCTGTGCCAGGTACAGCTCAGACAAGTAGTCCTGATTTCAACTGGTCTACTCACGTAAGTGAAAATTACTTTCTTACATAGTACCTACTGCATTTGGTGTTCAGGTATCAAGCTGTGACAATGACAGAGGAAACAGAAAACTTTGCTGCCTTTCTTGCACCACTGAGAATTTCCACATACATAATTTGAAAAACTATACATACATAGATCCATATATATAACTTGGAAATCTAGAAACCAGTTTCATACCTGTGTGGAAATGCCTTGCATAACGAACATGAAATTATCAAGATACACAAATATTCCCCTCACACCAGGACTGAGAGAGCTTCAAAAACCATCTGTCAGCAAACTCTGTGGTAGCTTTTTATTGCATATACTTAGCCAAGAAGACCATGTCTAGTCTTGTTTAGAGATAAGGTGGAAATGATGATGATCAGTTTCCTGACAGGCAATAACTTCTTGTTAGTAAAGCCATCAGAACCATCAGGTAAATATGAAGTTCAGTACATAAAGTAATTTCAGGCATGCATATTATTTACTCAATTGCCTGTAACAAGTTTGGTTTGTTTTAACCTATTATATTAGTCAGTGTTTTAGAAATACTGAATACATTTTTTCTGAAAAATAGATCTCATCTCTGTCACGCTGATACTTTTTTGAACACTATTTTTCAGATTACTGTAAAATCCCCTGAAGATTCTAGACACTCTGAAGGTGATTACCTAAAAAGCTATTTCATACAATCAAGTGTAATATTTCTCTTCATTTACATACACTATTTTGTTGGCTTCCCAGAGAGTGTAGCTGTTTGAGTAAAGGCCCTACATCAATAAAATATTACTATGCAAATAGTGATCAAAAAACATCTGGTCAACCTATCATTTTATTGAAGTTCTGAAAATAAATCTTCCACGCAGCACAACAGTCTGAATTCCAAGAGATTGAATTTATTCATAATAACACAATCCTTTAGTAGTGGAGGACATAACCTTTTTTTTCTGAAACTGAGCTAAAAAAAACATTATTTCTAAACTGAAACCCTGTATGTTGTGTTTCAGCACAGAACAAATGTTTTATATCTCTATCATATGGTAACATTTTCTCTTTGAGCGAGATTAGCATACAGTTTACAATAAGCAAGAAAGGTCAAAACATATTTAAAATTTAAAAGAATCTCCTTTTCGACTGTAATTTATAGAATATCCTGACTTTTGAGAGACCACCAACTTGTTCTTCTCTGTCACTTACTCTTTAGGAACCTGCTTCCCTGCAGGAGTTTTATAATGATAAATTTTAACTCTGAAATTCAAAATGCCTTAAAGATTTCATTAAAATTTAGAAGACTGCCAGTAACATCATTTCAGTTATGGAATGGCCAAAGTCAAGAACTGTTTCTGAAGGGCATCATGTAATTTATTTTCTTTTGTTATGAAACTCCAGGTACTCTCATTTTTATACTTCAAGAGGGCTTCAATTAAAAGTTTATCTTCCTTCTTAAATATAAAATCAAAGCATTTAAGAACACAGAGGAAGCACAGCCCTGAGCCCTCTACCTCAGAGATACATGGTTTGTATTTTTTTACTATTCTCAGCATGAATTAGCTGGAGCCAGTTAAAAGTGGTGATCAGTGAAATACTGCTGTCCATTTGGTGTTGGTGCAGAAATTCAGAACAACAGAAAAAAAAGGAAACCAGTCAAATCCTACAGTTGTGTACTTCAAACTCCCAAACCCACACAGAAAGAAAAGCATCCCCAGGGAAATCACCCTACAAAGTCACGTTATCTTGGTTTTGTTTGGTGACAGTGAGTGGATCAATCCTTCTCTGCTTCCAGCACACTTCCTCTGTGTTTTCTCTTTCTAAATTGTCCCTTCTTTAGTCAGTATCTCTTACTACGTGTCCCCAGAATAACATCGCCCATCTTTGTCAACTTCCTTCATAAAATAAAAATAGCTGGTACTGAAATACTAAACCAAATACTGCCTAAAGCATTTTGGGCCACAGAGGACATGAAATGACTCTTTTCTCACTTGTGGGAGTGATGCATAGGCAGTCAGTAGCACTCCACCAGAGCAAACTTGATACCATGGAAGAAGACACAGGCTTACAGTGTTCTCCCTTATCTTGCTGTTCATCAGCTAGTGATACCCACACATCCCATTTCTCTCCACCCCTCTTAAGAGGAATGTAAATCTAAAGGCTCTCATGAGAGGTGCTACTAGCCCTGCCTAAAAAAGAGTTATAGAAGTGTTGGACATTTTGGGTAGTTCTTGCTTGACTTATTAAGAAGCAAGAATTTAAAATAGTTTTGTTCTTTTCCTTACATTGAATTTTCTTTGAAGGATACAAAACTGTGTGTTCTCACTTGTTCCCTTTTCCAAGCAGAGCAGCTGAAGTCACTCACAGTCCACTCACTTGAAGCAAAAAGCCAGGTTCTTTTCGTAGCTCTTCATCTTGTTTTAAAGCCAATTGTTTTCTTCTGCCAACTCGTAATTGCACAGAAAGGTTGATGTCTGTGAGTGTGAAAGGAGGTTTTCTATAATTTTGTCTAATGGCTGTTCTGCCCTGTTGGTGATTATTCATTTACCTCTGATGTTTGCAGTTCTTGGCGGCGGTTGCTAGAAGACTTGCAGCAGTTCAGTGTTATTTCCTATATGTCTTTCACAGAATAATTTGTTTTCTGTTCCAGGAAAACATCAACATCACAATGCAATTTATTTCTCTGATTAATGAAAGAAGTAAACCCACCCATTTTTCTAGTTTACACTCATTTTATTCAATAAACTACAGTTGTAGGTATTCAAGAATATTTGAACTGATAACACATCTTGAAATGTTAATCCCCGTATGGAAAAGAAAGCATTTTTACCTGATTAGTCTCACTTTTTCCTACCATCTGCTACAAGAAACAGAGCTATTAAGGGAAAAGAATCTTGCAATAACTAAATAAGTTTGGCAAAATTATATTTTGTCTCTGTGCCCACTGTGACCCATGAGGAGGTAGCTGGCTTTTGTCTGCCATGAGCAATAGTTCTATCATTGGGGAATATAAATTAAGACACTCTCTTTGTGAATCCCAAGTCTGTGTCTAAACATCATCATTCACTTCAGAGACTAAAATTCACATTCCCTAACTAGTTCATTTTGAAAGTCCATTTAGTCAAATAGCGAAACAGGCCAAAATTACTCCTGGTATTTATTGAGACAGTGCCACGGACATCAATGGAGAGATATGTATTTACAGAATATGTATTTGATCCAATCAGCACTGGTGAAAAGTATGAGAATGCATTTTAACTGACATCCTGACACCTTAAATACTTGGATTACTGTCTGCAGCCATATGAGGCACCCATCCCCCAGCCTTCGGTTTTAGCAAACAGTTTTACACTTAAAAGGAAGTTAATTTCTTTAAGCCTTAAAGATAAAGCCTTTCGCTTGAATTTTTAGCAGGAAAAACTTAACTGTCTCTCACTGAATAAGTAATGATTCAATACATCTTAATCAGAGTATATGTCCTTCAGAGACTGATGTTCTTGTGAAATTTCACCTGCAGCCCATTTGTAATGTCAATTTGACGAAGTTCAGCACTTGTTTGGTACCATCAAAAATGCAGACTAATTTCATCATTATCTCCCTTACGCTTTCTCTGAAGGACATAAAGTTACCAGCCTAGATCTCTGGTTTAAATAGGTATCTAATGCATAATTTCTTACAGCAGCTATACTCCTTATTTACTACCTTCTTTTTTGTATGGTCCAATATGGTACCCACTCACTGTTGCTCGATGGGAATGTTTTTATACTGTCTTCCTACATAATCTACATGGACCTTGGCACCTTTGGGCTCAGTTTTCCACAACAATGGAAATATCTGTTCAAGTGCAAACTCTACTGCATTTTTTTTTAAAGACAGTTTTTGAAAGATAACTCAATTTTCAATGTTTAGTTTGTTCCGCCTAAGGAACTTTAGTTTTCTTCTCCAAGGAGTTAATCCATTAATGAGTTCAGCTGCCCATTCTTATTCAATGAAAAATAATTAATCCTCCAAAAGCATTTCTTCACAACATTGAAGGATTTTATCAGATCCTCTCTATTATTATGGGTGTTCTGCTGGTACCCTCATGACTGGCAGAAGATGTCAGCATACCATGGATATGGTCACCAATAACTTCTGAGTCCAAAGTGCTGCAACAGAAGCTGAGACTTTGGCAGCCCAAAACCTGCTCTGAAAAGTAGCTAGTTCTGTACATCAAAGAAAAACCCAGGAGCTTCAGCAGGGGCGAGTAACTGATTTTGCTTCTGGATGAACATTATCATCCAGTAAAATGTCCCTCAGGACTGATTCCATGGGTATGAAGAGGAGTCTCAAAAAGTCAAATTTTGCCATGCAAGTGAATAATCTGTCACTTGCCCTTCCTCAGTTTTATTGCTGCTAGTGGGCCTCATATGGATTTTGCTGGCATGCAATATAAGGTTCCAGTAACTTTGAGTAGATTTTTTTAAAAGGCTGGATAATTTCATGCAATCATTAACCACCTCTTGCTGCTTGGCATGCTGGAATAATAAGCGTAATTGAATATCATGCTTCTGGGTGTAAGCTAATTGCCTGCAGGGCTCTGGAAGGATGTTTCTTCCCTGTACACCACATAGCATAATTGGATAGGTAATAGGCATTATGGGAGCCTTCTAGCTTCCTCAAGAATATCAGTGCAGAAGGCAAAATGTCAAGTTAGATGAACAAATTATTTAATCCAGTATGGTGAGTCCTCTGCTCCTATAGTGCCATGATGAGCAACCAGTTGGATTGCAGGAGATGCACCTGCCATCGTGTATTGAGGTCCTGAGTAGCCTGGGTCATTATTTTTAACCTGAAATCCCAGCAAAAGCCCCAAACTTCTCAAAATGCTAATCTCTATGGCAACCTCCATATAAAGTATTGTTCAGTTCTGAATTAATATGTATTTATGCTTAAATGAGAAGCAGGAGTGACTATTCCTGGTTTTACAAGCACACCATTCCCTCAATCCCTTTAATCTTCTCAGTGTGCTGCTGTATGTCAGGTAATGGAGAGGCACAGTGTGAGCTCAATTAGTTTAAATTCTTATCAGTGTAATTGGGCAGGATGAGCCGTATTAGTTTGCCAAAGAGGACTCAACACTTTGAAGTTATTTACTCAATTTTATATTCTTCCAAATGCAATTAATTGTATAACCATTAGCAACTAATATTAAATAATTAATGGAGTTCCAACATAATTGTATGTGATAGACATCGCCAAATGAGTCCTTTGAGATGTCTGGAAGGTAGGAAAGAGGATTGCTACCATGAATACCAAATCTCCTCATCAGACTGGCTCACCTACACATCACGTTCAGGAAGGATTAGAAAAGCAGCCAATGCTAAAGGCAACTCTGGAGCACGTAATGCCATACACATGGCCTCAGCATGGAGATATGGGGTGTCATTAAATCTGAAGAATCTTGGTGAAAACAGGTCTTTCACAAAACTATCTACAAGAATGACCTTAGTACTTTCATCTGCCTTAAACAAACAGCATTTCACCGACTTGAACAAATTTCTGTCCTTTGAAGTCTTTTTTACTAGCTAAACATTCTAGCAAATTGGTGCTGAAATCTTCCCATGCAACAAGCCATTTACTCTGTGGTTGTCTGCCAGGAAGCCTTGCCCATGCTTGTCAGAGCATCGCTGCTGTGTTTTCTTTCCTTTGCCACTGGAACAGCCTCTGTTGGAGAAAGGCAAGCACGTCAAAGATACACTCTGGGCTGCCATGCTTGCTGCCATGCTTGCTGCCATGTTTGCCTGCAGACAGCTATGCAGAAGCTCCAGAAAGTTATACCACTGGCCACCCAGTTGCTGAATTAAAGCCCCAGAATACTGTTGCTATAATGCCATTAGAAGTGCTATCGTTTATAGTGTCTGTAACCCCTGAATGTCAGTGGTTATCTCACATTCTGAACTGCCTTACTAGCTAGAACAGACTGTTGTGATCCTGACCAATTTCCTGACATGTGTCTGCCGTGCATTAGCAGGGTATTGTTGTTATGATCAAAATTTTCAGGAGCAAGCATTCATTTGACATTCCTGACTTGGACTATCTAGGAAGTCTTTGTTTTGATAGGATGAGTACGTGAGCTGAGCTTCATCAGTACCCACTGATTTTCTGTAAGGATATAAGCACATCTGAGACTCATAAAGAATCTCTTACCTAAGCAAATTCAGAAGCAACTAGAAATTAGTGAGTATTGATCAAAACACTAGCTATAGGTTGTGACAGGTTGACCAGGTACCTTCCACATGATACCTGTAATACAAATAGGCTTAAAACAGGTAAGGGATGAGATGAAGTGAGATTTATTTTCAGAAAATCCTATTAGTTGAATATTCATTCTTAGCTACACTTTTATCTAAAGTTCCTCTGCAGTTTCTACTGGATTCTGCTTTGCTTCTGTCCTTCACTGTGGGATGGTGTTGTTATACACAATTAAACACATTTCCAATTTGTGCTCCTGAGTCTGTGGCAGCTGTACTTCTATAGAGGGTGAAGACACACCAGATGGATAGAAGGTGAAGTGCTGTCAGTCCTTGGGGATTGAAGATGCAAACAGAATCTATACTTGCAAGGGAAAATAATCCTGACAGTCTGATGAAATAATAACTCAGAAACCCCTCATCCTTCCAAAAATTAAGACATGGGAAGACTGATATGAGTGTACTGTCAGGCACTTAATCTTTTTTGTCCTTTTTTAGGTTTTTTGTGTGTGTATGAGAAATTGTACCCATCTAATCTGAATGAGGAAAGTCACCTTCCCTCGTGCTTGGTTTCATTTTCCTCAAGCAATAGAAATGAAAATGAAAATTCCACTTTAAAAACATGAAAAGAGGAACATTCTCATGCAGGTAGGAAAAGAAAAACCTTCAATAGCCCCACAGGTAAAACTCTTTTAAACTGTCACTTACATCCTTAAAAAATGAAGCCCTATGAGTCAGGCTGTTCAAACCCACATATTGGTGCTGCATATTTTGCCTCTCAAAGAGCAACAGAAACTGCAGTAAATAAATGCATAGCAAAGGAACACTTGAGAAGGGAAGGAGAGAGGGGAGGCAGAGAAGAAGTCAAGTTAATTTGGAAAACACTTTAGGAAAAAAGTATGAACGCTGTTCTGACAGTTCTTCTTGGACTCCCAGTTCTGCACATTAGTCAGCAATCAAAGAAGATGCTGATGTATAGATCAGCATTTAAATCCATGACACTTTTTGCCAAAGCATTGCTATTAGTTTTACCCTTTACTTCTTGCTTTTTAGACCATAATCTATTTCACATACGTGGGTTCCTATTTCTTACAGGGTAGATGTTGCACACCTGAAGCAGTGTTAAGTCAATCAATGAAACTTTTAACCTGAATTACAAAGCAGCATATCATTATGTTTCCATGTGTTAATCTTTACAGCCCTGACGAAAGCAACCACCTGTGGTGGGGTATGAATTCTCTGCTCCCAGCAGTAAGCAACTCTTCACCTTGCCAGTGCTAGCCAAGCCAGTAGCAACAAATTGTGTGAATATCTGCTCCCTTGTCAGGTTTACAGATCTGCCCTTTGTGTACACATTACAGCAAAAATCTCCAGTCAGACAGCTTGACATTCTTCTATGAATTGACTATGAAATTACACAGATAAAGGGCAGCATGCCCAGGAATGACCAATTCAAGTGTGGTGAAAATTGACTGAAACAGAATATTTCAAGTTACGAGTTGCTTGGATTTTTCCTTAAGGACCTGAGACATACTCAGTGTTTGCATTCCCAACATCCCCACCTGCTTTACAATCACAGCATCCAGCCCCAGCAACAAGAGGTGCTCATTGCACTGGCTACTCTATAGACAGCTGAAAAAATTTCTCTTCTCCAAAATCATATAAAGAACTCTGGGTGTCTGCTGTTTTTACCCAGTTTCAGACAGGTAAAAGGAACAAAGGAAATAAATACTATGCTGATGAGGTCAGTGACCCAGAATCTCGAAGGAGAGAGGATGAGCAAGGATGGAAGAAACCTGCTTTCACACCAGGTGGTGCCTCATAGCAGAGTTCTGCTCTGTCAATTGAGCTCAAAACAAAGGTGCTTTTAGCTGAGTCTCTCAGGAACGTGCCCTTTCCACAGTAAAGTGTTTTCCCTGCAAAATGTTATCTGAGCTCCCCTGGTGTTTGCATACTTTCTTTTCCTGGTAGGCTTTGCCTCCCTTTCCAGGTCTCTCATTTCCTCTTCAAGCTGGTTTCTCCAGCTATCTCATTGTTACAAAATGAAATAGCAAGTTTTCTTTGGGTTTCCCTTTGCTTGTTTGCACAGATGGACAGCTGGTTGGCTTGGTGGGCAGACAGGAGGCCTGGGCTCTCCATTGCCCTCCAAAACATGCTGGCAGGAGGCTGAGCAGGATTTCATCACAATATCCCAAACACATTTTGTGACAACTCTCAAAACCTTGCTCATATAAGGAGGCCATACGTGTGTCTTTAAGTACTAATATGTGTCTGGTTTTGTGTCAGGCTGCAACAGCTGAAATTTCTATAAACTCTCCTTAAAGTTAATCCCCGCGGATGGATGCAGGAGCATGCAAGGGCCTCCCCACATTGGGTTTGCTCTACTTTTCTCCCCTTTGTTCTCCCCAAGAGGAAGATGTGCCTCAGGCGAGAAGTCTGGACCACCAGCACCCACAATGCTGCTGCAGCAGGCACTCACCAGCTTGGTCCCAGTGTATTTAAAGATTGTTTATAGCTCTGAGGCAAGGGGCTGGTCTCTGCCGTGAGGCTGCCATCAAATCTGCTCTTCTGGCACACAGGCACTTCCCACCAGCATGATGGAGCTCTCTCAGGCTGCGATGAACTACCACGGCAACCAAAAAAATCATCCCTCACCTTGACATCCACTTTCAGGTCATGATTTTGTATGTCCTGTTTTTTGTTAATATATTTCCTGAGGGACTTCAGCCTAGTTCAGAATTCCCCCACTGTGGCGCAAGCTGTTTGAGGGCAGCAGATGAAGAGTGTGAGAATGGCTGCAAAGGCACATGCCCTTTCCCTTTCCTTCCTTCCCCTAAAACTATCAATTTTAGAAAACTACCAGTAAACTGGTGTTTTTTGTGACTGCTCTGCGCCTAAATATATAGTTACCCCTCTAAACTTCTATTTAAATAATTTGGTTATCTGGGGAAAAGAAGAAAAAGACAACAGAATAAAACAATTCTTTACATTACAGACCTATAATGTATCTCCGTGCTGAACTGCAGCTTTTGCTGGCATCAGGTTTAGCCTCTGCCCTCTGATTTTCTATTAGGTATCTCCAGGTGACTTCTCAGTCAGCATGCAGGTGGCATGTGGGTGCTAAGACACCTAACAATATAAACTCATCTGGTCCCTAAAACTTCTGTGGTTTGATTCAGTTTTTAGCTGGTAATAAAAAAAGAGCTTATTAAGAAACTTCTTGCTGCCTGCTCTGTAGCTCAGATATTACAACCGCTGCAGGTCACATACCCAGAAATAAAGTTCTGGGGAAAGGGAAGGATTGGGACACAGACTTTGTGAGGCATTAATCAGAAACATGCTTGGGCACATACATGAGGACTCTCATTTCCTCTAAGTTATCCTCCATTATTTCTAGGTTTCTTATCTATGCATACATGTATCAGGATTTTTAGAAATAAAACAGTTCACTAGAATTACAGTAGTGCGAGTAACAGAGGAGCCATGCAGCAGTGTTCATGTAATGATTGCTTTCACTTGGTAGTTTAATCACTCAGAGGAACCATTTGGTGCCTGCAGGATTTTTTGCATCTTAAGGCCTCTGCAACATGGCCAGATGAGTGCAGGTGCTCCTTTCTCTCTTTGGGCTGGTGGCCTCTGCCTAGGGACAGTGAAAAAATGGAAATCAGAGGTAAGCAAGAGCTGAAAGAATGAAAGCTATGTGGGAATTCTATGCACACATTATTTAAAACCTTAATAAACTAAAAGGTTTTTGAGGCAGCAGAAAACAAACAGAGGTAGAGGGGAAAAGTTTGTCTCACAGAAAACAGAGGTTTAGAAGTGACCTTTTAAATCTCTACACCTAAATAATGTCCCAGAGCAGGGAGTTCCACTTTAAAACAGAACAAAATTAGTTTAGCTCCACAGCAGTGTTGTTGGAGCCCTCACACTCAGCTAAACAATTGCAGATAAGCTTGTGTTTAGGTTTGGGCTAAGGTTTTGTTTATTCCCATTGGACTTCATTAAGTGCTTAAAATTCTGTTGTGTGTATGCTTAATAGAGCACGTGCTTCTCTGATGGAGAAGGTGGAGATGAGATTAATTGCATGCTGACTTTTCCAGTATAAAACCTATGGTGTATGAAATGCACCACAAAACAAACAAAACAGTGTGGTTACTCCTCCAGTGTGTAGTAGACTCGTGGAGTTTCTTGCCAAAGGCCACAGTGAATGCTTGAAGCTTATACCCAGAGGAGACAGTGCAAGCACTCAAATATAGGCATATTATAGATTATTAAACTGAAAAATTATGCCAGCTCTGGAAACCCCTTGAGCTACAAATCACAGAATATTAGGAGTTGGAAGGGACCTCAAAAGATCATCCAGTCCAACCCCCTGCCAGAGCAGGATCACCTAGACTAGGTCACACAGGAATGCGTCCAGGCAGGTTTTGAATGTCTCCAGAGAAGGAGACTCCACAACCTCTCTGGGCAGCCTGTTCCAGTGCTCTGTCACCCTCACAGTAAAAAAGCTTTTCCTCATATTCAGATTGAACCTTCTATGCTCCAGCTTGCTCCCATTGCCCCTTGTCCTGTCATTGGCTATCACTGAGAAGAGTCTGGCTCCTTCCTCCTGACACTCGCCCTCTCCATATTTATAAACAGTAATGAGGTCACCCCTCAGTCTCCTCTTCTCCAAGCTAAAGAGACCCAGCTCACTCAGCTGCTCCTCATAAGGGAGATGCTCCACTCCCTCAATCATCTTTGTGGCTCTGTGCTGGACTCTTTCAACCAATTCCCTGTCCTTCTTGAACTGAAGGGCCCAGAACTGAACACAATATTCCAAATGTGATCTCACCAGGGCAGAGTAGAGGGGAAGGAGAACCTCTCTCGACCTAACCACACCCCTTCTATTACACCCCAGGATGCCATTGGCTTTCCTGGCCACAAGGGCACAGTGCTGGCTCATGGTCATCCTGCTGTCCACCAGGACCCCCAGGTCCGTTTCTGCTGTGCTAGTCCCCAGCCTATAAATGGTCAGAGCCTGGGGTCAGCACAGTACCCTCTATGTTTGCCCTGGTCTAACTCTGCTCTTGGCTTCTGCTTGCAGCCACCACCCAAGTCAGGGTGTTGGGCTGGGTGAACCCTCAGTGTGACCCTCACTCTGGAAGTGAACCATGCTGTGCAGCTGTGCCCTATAGGAGGACAATGTTATCAGCCTCACTTTAGAAATACAGAAGCCAAGATTAGGTTTCAGACCCTGTTTCCAGGATATACTCAGGATGCAACTCATGTTTTTTAGCTAAGCAAACAAGGTAGGCATAGAGGTCATCCCAGAAGTCAGAAATCTTAATTTTTACAGGCCCCTGGGAGACAGCGAGTATAAATCACAGCAGCCTCAACCTGTTGGTGATCAGTTCTCATCAACTGACCACATTTAGCCATTCACTGCTCTGCTGAAGCTCCATCACCAAACAGCGGTCCTTGGACTTCTGCCACTTTGCCTCCAGGATGGGTAACTGGAGAACAGAGCAAACCCAACGCAGAAATGCCTCTCAGAAGGCACTAAGTTATAAAATACCTACACACCTCTAGTAAAGAGGACTGCTTTTCTTAGCATTTGTGCTGGGTAAACTGCTAAAAATCTGAGCCAATATGTTATGAAATCAAAGAGCAGAATAGCCTTGAGCTCAATTCTGCCAGGGCAAGGTACCCACTTATACCCCTACTTGTCAGCAACTGGGAGAATCTGCTCCAGTGTGTCTGAGGCACACTGCTGGTTGCAGAAGTGCTGCTGTGAACACTGGCTGAAGGAATTGTATTATAGGCCACGACCGCAGGGGAATAATAACTAATGGAAATCCATGTACAGCGTCAACGCATTTGTGCCAAAACATAGGCAGTGGAAGAACTAGATAAAGAAACATATGAAAATTAGCAGGCATCCATCCATATGAAACTGCTGTAGCTCTGGTATCTAGTATCTAGCTCCAAAGGGCTCCATCTGATACACACATCAGAACTGGGTAGTATTTGTGTGCTGAAGAGACCAGAAGACCATTCACAACCATTGAAAATTGCTAAATATTCTTCAAGACTACGTCTCTTCACTGAAGGAGAAGGAAACACGTAAGGGTTTCATGAGTTAGCAACTAGTGTGGAAAAAAACAACACATTGGTTCAAATTCTATCTAGAAGGACTGATGGAAAAATCATGCTCAGCTGTAGTTTTCAG
>NW_010170853.1:0-16177 GCF_000695765.1 Mesitornis unicolor | reverse complement strand
CAGGAAGATTTCTATCTATCTATCTATCTGCTCTGGCTTCTGTACATCTCCTCCAGGTGATCCAGAGCCATGCAGAATAATTACACGGGTTTGTGCCTCTCCCCACCAGGTTGATAAACTATGATTGAACAGGTGAAAAGAAGGAGCTGTGAAACTGAAGTTGGCAAGTCTAGAACAAGTGGTTACAAAGATAGGGTAAGGAAACCTGTGGTGCATAAAGAATCCACAAATCAAAGAATTTTCCTCCAAATTTCTGTAGCATTTGAGTCTGTGTGAAATGGGAGGAGAAGCAGGGGCAGAAACCAAGCAAAAAAGTACAAGAGCAAATGTGTACAGGCTAAAGAAATGTGTACAGACTAAAGAAAATCACACTCATGCATAACAAAACAGAAATACTGCTAAAAACTGCAGGCTTTCCCCAAGACCCTGCAGAGTTCATTTGCCTTTCCGGCCATTACATATCTGGCATGTATGCATTCATTCTTCTAATTTGCAGTCTTCAAAACTCTGATCTTTGGTAGGCTTGCTTTTCACTTTACTTATTTTCCAGGCAGGCATGTGGCACATGAACACAGATGCCCAAACAACTCTGCTGGTGTGCACAACACAATTGTTGGATATTGCATTTGTAATGAAGTTCCAACACCTATTATTACCCATTTCCTTGGAAAACAAAGTGATTTCACTTTACCACCTTACACAGCTTGTCTGGGTCACAGAGTCATGTAACAGGCAAGCATCCTAATACTTTTCTAAGGGCTCACAACTTCTGGCATTTGCTGGGGGCATTCTGGATGCAGCAATGCACCAATTTAAAACTTGTCTCATCAAAAAATCGTGGTGGAGAATGCAGCAAAGCACTTAGGCACCAAGTTTAAAGTTTTCAACTTGAAATCCCCAGGAATATTCTCATACCTAAATTTCCACAAGTGGTTCGTGTTTTCTTAGATCAGTTTCTATCTAAAGGAGGTGTCCTCTAAGCAGAGCCCCTCAGAGCGCAGGAGGAGAATCAGCAGTTTGTCTGTCTGAACCCACTGCTAAAGAAAGGGAGGAAAGGTACGTTGATGTGTGTAAGCATGTCTTCTGTTTTAATTTAAGAACTTTTTCCAAAACATTTTCTCTCCTGCCTTGTCAAGCGAAAAGCAGATAATAACAGGATAAACATTCTGGTAACTAGTGCATTTCTCACCAATGTTTGTTCTACAGGTGTGGGCTTTTAAACACAAATTTTAACACGGTGAACCCTGAACATTCACAGCAGCACAAAAACATAACTGTTTCAGAAACAGTTTTAAACCTAGCTATTTTTTGTATTTTCTGTGCTACCCAAGCATATGTTTCAGTCTGGAATATAAGACAGTAGCTGAGTAAAAAGAAGATAACTGCACATTCTAAGCTCTGTAATAACCCCAATAAACCAGGATAATCATCATTAAAAGCACAGACAATACCCTAGATATATATTTTTTATATAAATTTCTGATACAGTTCTTTGGGTGTGTGTGGTTGCTTTTTTTCTTTTTAACTCAAGGTGCCACTAAAAGACACCTTGAAATTACTGCTATTCTGGAAAGCAAAATAAAACCATGTTTACAGCTAAAATTAAGTTATTGATTTCAGTTCCATAAGCAGAAATCCACAAATGGCAGAGCTCAGCATTTTCCAAAGTGCACTCAAGTCATGTTCCCAGCAATCAAGAAAGACCTAATCAAATTTTTTCCTCTCAAAAATAATGATCTTGGCAGATTTTGTTAAACAGCTTGCCAGGCTTTGCTGTTCTTGTGGATATTGTGTGCACCCTATCATGTTTGCTTTAGTTATTCTCTGAAGACAGCTCTTGCATGGAAAGTGTCATATAAGGCACCAAGAAAACTACAGAAAGTCTGACTGAAGATGACAACATCTGTTCATGCATTCTCATTTCCAGGTGAGTAAGATATCCCAGTTGGGAGGAAGGCCAGATCAGAGTCCTGGTTTTCATTGCTAGACTGTATGTGTTACCTGTGAGTGCCTTCAAATAGCAATACTCACACGTATGCCAGGAAAATCTGTAGGGTACATGGGCAAGTAAGTCCCGGTGAAACTTAAGCCCATCAATGAGATCATATTAGCATGGAGTTGCAAAGTACTTGAAATAGTGTTTGATCCAGTGCTCACAGGCACCCACACAGCCACTGTGGGTGGAGGCTCTGAGAACAGCAGTTCTCAATTACTGGTAGAGGACTGAGGTTCAGCATCCTTTGTGTAATATTAAGAAACAGAATAACTCAAGTACAGAGATTAAATAATCCATTTCACCTGCAGAGCCTAACTGTTGTCAGGGCCACTGCTACTCGTAGTTACATTTTCCCACTCTGGCTACAAGCACAAGTATTGCAGGGTAAAGACCTCCAAGAGGGTTTTACTGTTTCAGCAAGACACGTGCAAAGAGAAATACTCCATCAAAACGTGTGTTTGTTTAGACTTCCACCTGGAGCTACCATTTGAGCATATTTTAAGAGTTGCCCTTCCCATTAGTTCTTCTAAAGCATAGCTTTATCGATCCTATTTCAGAACAACATATCTCTATGCAAAGGATTATTTTTGACTGTCAGATCACAGTGCACCAGCAGCCACTTCTGTGCTCATAAGTCTTCACTGGCTTGAGTAGACTCCATGAGTCAGTTGCCCAAGAGAGGGTATCCAACTGGTCTGTGCTCTTGAGAGCTTGCCCTTCCTCATGTCTTTCTTTATACAGTTAAATACCATAACTGCAGTTTAAGCCTAAATAGTTTGGTGGTACCCCTTTAACTGGTTAGTGAACTGTAAATACCAGCTATACTTTCAACACATTGATTATGTTTTCAAGTGAGTTGTGGTGTTTGCTATCCTGCTACAAAATATTTTTCCCCTTGACATTAGCTAGGATTGTACTTTATATATTTTTGCCTTTCTCCAAATACAATCTTTATATTCATATCTTAACCTCTGTGTTTATGTATTTCATTGAATTTTTGAAGATTGGACTCATTTTCAGTATTTGATTTGTTGCAGTGACTGCGGGCTGGCTGCCCAACTTAACTATGGCTGCTACCCCTGGGTGATGGCCTGTTAATTATTTCTCTGCTGAAACTGCATTACCACAAAACAGATTTTGTTATAATGACATTAAGTAAAGACCATAGAAACCTGCTCAGCATTAGAAATTTTTCTTGGCAGATGTTTTACACTTTTTCCTCACATCATCTAAATCAAGAATGAAATATCATTTAATATTTTACCAGCTCATGAATAACCAGGCCTTCTATTTTCCTTGATGTAAATTTAACAACATCAGCATTGAAGCAATTATCAAATCACAGACATTATCCTGCAATCTTTGTAAATTCAATCTCCCAAATAAGACATGTTTAAGCACAAAAAGGTTGAATTATATAAAGCTAAGGTTCACAGTGTCACCCTGCTTGATTTACATGGCATAACAGTTCTTGCTTCCTCATCCCCAGACAAGCCTTGATGTGTCAAAAGGGTTTAATTATGAAGTCATATGGTTTGGTCTTGCTACTGGTGATGTTGTTGTGCTGTCGAGCAACAGAAAAAAGATTTATTCCTTTATACTTCCATCATTTCAAAGTCTGCTCCCTCAGAGCAGCCCCTTTCCCTTTAAGCTATATACATGTGGAAAATAAAACTCACTCTTTTTTCCAGCAGAATATTTTTAAAGAAATCACTGCAGAGGTGCTGATTTACCACTGAGAATGTAAACAGTTAGAGTTGGAGACAGGCATCTATATCCTGTCCTCTGCTACAGTAATCCAATTCCATTTTAGCTAAGGGCAGCCTGACGTTCATTATCCTCCAAAAAGGTAGGGCTTGCTTGCCAAATATATGCTTTTGCGGTAGTTATTATGGTTCTCAATATTTCTTCATAGTTTCCTGTTCCAGTGTCCCAGTGTATTTTTTTAAAGTATCATATTATTTTTTTAACTTTGTCATTGGTTTGAAACCTCTCACTGCAATTTGATGCTGAAGGGTAAAAGAAGCAATAGGGTAACACAGATAAGGCAAATGCCTTTGATTACTTCAAATCAATTTTTTTCTCAATTACAGACCAATAAAGTCAGTTGGTTTTATAAATTAGAACCCAAAAAGGCCACCGTAGTAGGTAATGGAGTAAGTTTGACTTTCTTCATTCTTGTTTTAAATAGGGATTTTATCATCTGCTCCTGCACAAACTACAGTCTACTTTTTTCCTTTATCTTTGCCCAAGAGGGCTTGGCTGACAGTCTCAAATTTTTTATTTCAACCCAGAGCAGAGACACTGTTTTGCACATGTTTTTGTGCAGCACACACATCTCAGTTGCCAGGTGTGAGACTTTCCAAACACTCTGGGGTACAACCTGATATAAAACCTGCAGTCCTGGCCACGTCCAGAGCTTCTCTGTGCTTGGTGCTGTACAGAGAGGGAAGACCATAAATTTACCACTTAGGCAACTAGAACAGATAAGTGCCAAAGGGACCAAGGTTCAAAGTGTGAAATTACAAGTAAGGAGTAAGGGAGAAAGGAAAGTATTCAACAGTTGTGTCAGTCAGCTCAGTCTCTTGTCACCAGGCTGCACTGCTTACCTTAAAAAAGTCAAGCAGAAGATTCTTGTTAGTACTTTTCTGACATCAAAAGCAAAAATATTCACAAAACTATAACACTCAAAGCCTGACCCATCTCTCAAGGGGCTGTGTTTGTTACAAAATCACTCGTAAGAGCTAGGATTTCTTAGCTACTTTGTGTGCATTGCCCTGGGAAAGAATATAAACAATTGTTTGGCCTAATAATGACATTGAGATATAAATGTTCCCATTTGATGCAGCAAATCCTACTTTCTTCTTTAATTTAACAGAGGTAAAAACATGGCTGTAACACGGTAGAGAATTTCTGCTGATGCTCGTATCAGCAGAAAACCATTGTCTCCAACTGATGACAACTTCAAATATTTCTACCTGTTTTCCATTATTGCGTGTGTATTGTGTATAGTAGCTTCTTGGGCCCAGTTCAAAATAACTGTTACTGTTTACCTGTTTCTAATTCTTTCTACAGGAGTTGTTCTTCTCTAAATTTTATAGCACGTATGACTAAAGTAGCAAGGGAATACACAAGTATATGAACAACAGATTGTCCTCATCCTTTCATCCAAATTGCACCAAGAGCCCAGTCTGTGGAAAGAGCTAATGATCCAATAAGCATAAGAAAATATTACAGACTGAAATTCTAATAGATAATCTCTAGATGCAGATTTATCATGTAATTATACCATTGGAGAAATGGAATATTTTTACGTGATTGCTTTTTCTGTTGCTGTAGCCTCTTGCAATGATCTCTTATGCATTTAAATTCTTAGTTGCATTCAACAGACCAGGCTTTGAATGAATGTTACTCAACAGGGTGGTCTTCAATGAGGAAAGCAGGAAGATGACAATGAGGAAAAAAAGTATGCTACAAATAGGTACAAAGGGGCTGCAAGCCATGGGATCTCTTGGCATTCTTTGTTAACATGATGTTGGCAAGTTGTTTTCATGCAGTTCATCAGCTAATGCAATCTGTATACGACACAGTCCCCCAGCAGTTCAGCAGACAAGCAAACTGAAAAGACAATAAGCAATGAATCAATAACCCCTTGCTGAAATGTCAGTAAACAATGAATTAACAACTCCTTGCTATGGCTTCCTTTAATCTGTGGGTTTTGTATCATTTAAATTCCTGCCCTACAAATGGAGCACCAGTCTGCTTCCATTGCTGATAAAATCAGAATTAGGAAATAGGTGATACAGCACAACTATACTTAGTCATATACTCTTAATCTTTGAAGGAAACAGAGGTGCCATATCATCCACACATCTTTGCTGTGCTGTTTTTTGAGATTTCTTCCTCAGCAGCACATCAAAACTGACACAGCATGGCAGACAAAAAATGGGCTGCTACTATTACAATGGCCAGTCCCACTTCTATATAGAAATAGTAGTCATGACCTCGTGAAATTGGGAGCCAAAGACATATGACAAAATGGGCTGCTGGAATTGTCATTTTGCTTTTATTTAATACAGAACTTTTCTCATCCATTTTCTAAACAGGCAGTGTTATTTCAAAAAATCAGAAATAAAGTCATGATCAAACCCACACACATAGAAGAACTTAAATAAATATTTTTCCTTTTGAAGATTCTCAACATTCTCCATAAACAGTTCATATCTAATAGTTTCTCCATTAAGATAACCCATATATATCTGCTAAACTACTCTGACACTGACTGGGTCTTTAAAGGAACAAGCTGGCTGGAAAAAATTAGATTTTACTGAAGAATAAACTTATAGAAATTAGGTTTATTAATGTTTATGCAGTCTTAATCCTCTGTTCCTTAGGAAATTGTCTCTCATATCTCTTGTACTTAACCCAAGGCAAACTGATTTTACCTGAGCAGGGCTGGAAGCTGTTGGTGCCATTGCTTAGTTTAGCTAAGGGACTAAGCAGCATTGGAAAACATTAGGGATCATCCACAAAGCCAACATTAGTCTACTGAGACTAAGCTCCTGAGAAACCATCCTCAGAGTCACTCTTTGCTCATTTAAAGGAATGGAATCACTTCATTCATCCCAGAGACTGCCCAGCAGTAGCTTCAATTGGCTAAATCTAGCATTTGTGAACATGCACACACTGCATGCACAAGGAGAAACTTCTGCTGTATTGAGGAAGTTAATCTAGGTCAACAACACAGAGGATGTGATGTCAATCACACACTGAGGCTTATCACGCAGTTCCTACAGGTCCTGTTTTAGCCCAGTGGCTACTGCTTACATTCACTTGGAACCTAGGGAGCCCACTTTACAGGCCTGCATGGACCAGAAGAGCAAAATGTATCTTTGACTTAGAGATCCCACAGCCTAGGGCAATGTAATAAATAATAGTCCCTGCAACAGAGTAAGACTGCAGTAAGTGGAGCTCTTTCCTCTCTTCATGCCACCTCCTAGCATAACTCCAATGTCATAAAAGAATATAGCTGTAAGTCATAATATTTAACACTAACTAGATAGGCAAAGAGAGCAAATTTTAGTTCACTGCGTTTGACATTGTCTTTCTGTTTAAGAAACTGAGCTGAAAAATTGGTTTCTTTCTCATCTTTCTCATTAATACCACTGGTCTACAAAATTACTAGAAAACACTTCAATAATGTATGCTCCATTTAAAATAAATGGCTCTGATGATGATCAGCTCCATCCTAACCTGAACCTTAATTCAGACAACTTTTGTATCTGTTTTTCTGAGAATGCTTTCTCTTATTTGTTACTGAGATATTGCCAACTCCAACTATTTCACCTCATGCCTTATTTAGTGTCTACCTTAAAACCTCAGTTTCTGTAGGCAAGTAGTTAAAAGAAAATCTTAGTTTCCCTTTGCAGAGCTTCTAGGTCTCCTACTTGCAGCAAGAGGCTTGAAAACATGAATCGTTTCAGCTTAAAGAAAGCAAATAAAAAACCTTCAAAGGCACTTTTTAAACAAGATTCTCATGACATCTATGACAAGTTCATAATCTTAAAAGGAGAGGCAGGCTCTGACTCATGATTTCTTAGTCTTTGGGTTCAAATGTAAGGATTAGTCTTCACCTTCCTTTTCCTTCTCTTGCTTTTCTACTCTTGTATTTTGCATGAGGAATGAAGACGCCCAAATTTCTGGTGGAAATCATCTTCAGCACGAATCAGAGCTTCTTCATCTATGTAGACAGCAGGTCTGCGGGAAGCCAAAAAGTACTGCACTTTCCGCAGGCTCCATCCCATCACGTATTTCAGCCAGCCACTAACAGCTGCTGTAGATCTGCCAACGCCAGCATTGCAGTGAACGTAGACGGTGTGTCCATTCTCCAGCAGCCCATGCAAGAGGCAGACAGCTTGTGGCAACATCTGTATCCTTCCTAAGGTTAAAAACAAGGCATGTTCATTTGCACTTGAGAAAGCTAGGTTCATGTTTGAGACTATGGCTGTACAGCCTGAAGAACTGTGAATCATAATGGCAAATCTAACATGTTTTAGGGTTGTTGTGGTGGTTTTTTTGGTTTTTTCCCAAATGACCCTCTACCCTAACTTTGTTGTTTGTTTTTCTTTTTTTTGCAACATAGATTCGGATAACACAAAATCTGTAAAATGCCCCAAATCTTCTCTAAACATACATTCTGATTAACATCAGATGTGTGTGGCATGTTTGTTTTCACAGGGACTGAGTCAAGGCAGCAGATTACATCAAACAGCACAACTTACAGAGCATTAGTTAGCAAGGCAAAAGTCAATTTTAGTAACAGGTTTGTGAAGCTACCTACATACTGCTGCTTTCCAAAACACTGTGTTGAAGGCCATTACATCAATAATAAGAGAGGAGGGACAGCAGAAGAGTATTTTCCTGTACAACTTAATACTGTTACAATTTAACTGTGTACTAAGCATATGGCTAAACAA
The DNA here is from genome assembly GCF_000695765.1 of Mesitornis unicolor. NCBI lineage: Eukaryota > Metazoa > Chordata > Aves > Mesitornithiformes > Mesitornithidae > Mesitornis > Mesitornis unicolor. The sequence goes on along the minus strand of NW_010170853.1, from coordinate 7,705 downwards.
CATAGAATAGCCTTTCTCACTCTTAAAGGATGAATATACCGTATTTCTTGAGACCTTTCCCTGTGTTACCTCAGGAACTGAAGCTTCAAACATCACAGCCTAACTTTTCCTCATAGCACAGATGAGCACTGACACCATGCCCTTTCAAACCCCTGTTCTAAGGTCTCCTGTCTTCCCTGATGTCCTATTACTGATATGACAGTTCTCTATTTGTGGCAGCTGTATTTCACTCTACTGAAAGCACTCAATTCTGCTGGTAGGCTGCTCACTTGAAAACATGAACACTTTCTAACCTACTGCTTGGAAACAAGATTTTGAACTGAGCATTCCAACAAAAGAACTAATAATAATTTATGTAACAACATCAGATGCTATGGGTATTCTAAATTAATTACAAATAATTCTATAAATGACTTTATGGAGATTCATCAGACTGGGATATGATAGTTGAGGAAAAACTATTTGTTGCGGGAAAGGAATAGTAGAAACAGACATACAGCACCATCTCTCCATTTTTAACCAGCAAGGATGGCAAGCTGTCCTGCTGTGCAAGTTTGCAGTCTTCTACCTACACAACACAATTTCATTTAACAGGCTGAATTCAAGCTGAAAGCAAAAACAGTCAAGCAGTTATCAATGTCAGACGGCTTTACACTCAAATACACGTATACTTCCAGACACAAAGTATTTTAGACAGTCTCTCCACCTACAAGAAAATATGAATAATTTGATAGAGACAACACACAGAGAAATTATACTCCGTGTCAGCTATATCTTTATGCAAAATTTACACAGAAGAAAAAACCAGTCATGAAAGTTACAGATTAGTAACTCAAAGGGTTTGTTACTATTTAAGCTGGAATTTACTGCAAGAGTGGCTTGAGCATTACCTTCAGTGCTCATGTCTGGGGTTGGCATCCAGACATAGGCAAGACCTTCCTCTTTATAGAGCCTCATGAGGATTTCGGGGCTCATGGGTTCCGGGTAGCGGTTGCAGCCCCAGGAATTCTGAACAATGTCCCATTCGGTCTGGAAGTTCATCACAGCTGTAACACCCAGCTCGTGCTTCAGCTTGACGGTCACATGCTCCAGCTGTCGAGGGCAACTTCCCAGCCAGATGTTTGGCAGAATTCTAGCATTGAGAAAACATTGCAGCAAGACTGATTAAAGTATCTTAACAAGGAAACTGACAAGCTCAGCAGCATTCCAGCTCTAAAGCTGCTTAACATCATCACATGAACACTGCTAAGTGCAGCCGTTTCATGTCATGCAGTACGCAGCTGCTTACTTCATTACAGTTGAGTTGGTAATGTTTGATGCTGGGGATCAAGTTCCTAACCTACCACAAAAAGCCAGACAGCCTCAGAAAAAATTCAGAGCATAATTATTAGCACAGGTCTCCAAGGCATCCATCACTAAGCCTGCAGTAGAAACTTACTAACATCACAGATTAGAATAAGAAAACTCTGAAGATTAACGCAATTCAGGGGAAAAAAAAAAAACCTAAAAGATTCACATGATCCAGATCTGAATTACTTTCATAATGTCAAACACATAGACCTCCTCCAGCTTTGTAGCTACCACTATAATGAGGGAAGTAGACAGAAAAAAAATCCCAGCTGAAATTACCCTTCCATGAGGAAACTCAAAAATGAATGAGTAATTTTCTTCTCATTTTTCTCTGCTCTTGTGGAGTCTAGTGGGAACCAAATGCAGAATTACAGTACATGTCTACCTTCCCTCAAGGCCTGAAAAACCAGAAATTTTGCAAGAAAACTCAAGAGGGATGTGTAGGATGGATAAACATTCATTTTTCTGGTACTTATCTAAATCAAACTTCAAGACTTCTATGTTTTTCCCATTGTTAATTATCATAAAACTATTGCATGTCTCAACAGATTTTGACATAAATATAAACTGAATATTAAGAGGCTTGTTTTCAAATAAGAAATTTTAATCTGCATATGCAATTAAACTGAAGGTATCTACAATGGATTATTTACATGCACAAAGTATTAGTGATCTACTTTTTTTGTTTGTTTACATAAGCTTCTATTTCAAACATGAAATACACAAACTATACAAACTATCCCTGCAGTTGAACATACAACTTTGCAAACATTACTAACTGCAAAAAATTAAGCCAACCTACAACAAATGTCTCCCATGTATTTCTTATGGTCTTTTACAATTTTAATCTCAGAGAAATATAAGAAAAGTTTTATTCAGGAGCAGATGGTCTGATAAACAACCCTTAAATCATCAGGCAACTATTTCCATTCCACTATCACAGTAATAAATGCTTACTAGCATCTCATTAAGACCTGTAATTGACTAGATCCCACTATGTTACTACTGAAAGATTATCTAAAAGAAAAATTCAAATCCAGGAAGTACTTCTTATTACTGTTTCCTGTTACACACCAGCCACACAAACTCAGTCTTTGGCTGTTAACATACCCTGTTTCAGTGAGACAACACACTTGATCTCAGTATACAGTAACTGAGTCCACCTTAGACAAATATATTACATAACAAATAACCATTTCAACCCCATTTCAACAGTGATATCATTTGGAGATATTTGACTTAGTTGTTTCACATCCATGTTCTGGTCTAGGTTGCAGTGAGAGTATTTCCCACTGCTAACACAAAATGAATTTGTTCCTAAGCAGCAAGTAAGTTTTAACCCAAAATTACAGAAATAAAGAGTTACACTTTGAAGTAATTTCCTTTGTCACTTTTCTCACACTCCTGAACACTACTGTTATAAAGGAGAGAAGACATGGAAAGAAGTTTTAATACACAGGCTCTGGACTTCTTAAGCTACAAATTAAATTCAGTTCATACATTAAGAAATATCAATACTCAGTCAACAGTGGACTCCACAGCAATCTGAAGGAAATGCAATAAATCACAACATGAACATGCTACAGCATGTTCAAGGCACAATCCTACAAACTGGTACAGGAAGGGATCTTCTCAAAATTGCCCACAACACAGCATAACTAGCTCTAGCATTGCCACTGACAAGAGGCATTAGTAAGGTCCACTGCAACAACTGCTTCACCATCCCACTTCTTGCATGCCAGCCCCACGGCAAATCTCATCCTAATCTGAAAGAGTGACCGCTGTCAGGCTTTTGCCACAGAAATCCACCGCAATGATTAGAGCATTTCAAGGCAGAAAATGAAAGTTACCATGCCCTAACAGATGCTGATGAATGGCTGGAGATGAGCAATGCCCACAAAGCTCCATAGCCATGAAAGAAAAATGGCAAATCACTAATACCTTATGACAATATGAGGATATTATTTCAAGAACAAGAACATTAGTATCCTTCCTTTACAGGCTTTCCTGGAGACTCATAAATATGCAATTCTCTTGATATTTTGGGAAACATCTAATACAATAAGTTACCTTGACAGGACAGCAAAAGTGTGTTTTCAAGCATTTGATTGAATCAAGAGTGACTAAAGCAGTCCTGAGATAAATAAAATTCTGGGTAGTATTCTCGCTTACAGATAAATCAGTGCTTATAATTTTTTCCCCAATGATTATTTAGTGGGTGAACATGACAGCTGCGCTATCTGCCAGGCCATTGGGATATACACCATTTGTTTATTTTGTTCCTATAGCCTGTGTCCTGTATTGCACAGTAATAATTGCATTTACTGAACAATCTGATGGGTTTATCAAGCTTTTGTCACTGACTTTCCCTGTAATTAACCAAACTAGTAGTGGCATTCAGAGAATTACCCAAACAATGTATTTAGACACTCAATTCTTGTGAATTATTTTCTGATCTGGTGCTAGAGTTTAGCCTTTCATAGGATCAAGATGCAGCCTTGACCTTAGTCTTCAAGTCCCTTATTTACCCACCTCCAAGTAACTGTAAAGACTTCGTCTTGTCAGACAAAGCTTAACCACTCTTTTACCAGGAAAACAGTCAATGCAGAAAACAGTACTGCAGAGCTGTCCTATCGGCCAATTTATGTAAAAGGTCTGGGATAATCTTCCTGCATAGTACCTATGCTTCCATCTGTCTTGATGTGGTTCATACCTTGACTTCGTCTTACATCAGAATGAAAGAATGAAAGGGTCAGTGCACACGTGAATACAGAAACTGGAGGAGAGTTTGGCAGCTATTTTTTATATATTGCTTTTTTATAGCCCTAATGAAGGCTTAATTATGCTAAGGACCAGGAAAATGTACATATTGAACAAAGCAAGAATGTGGTGATTTCATTTTTACATCTCTTTCCTTAATAATTTAACTTTTAGTTTCCTAACTTTAAGTTTCCTTTTCTTTAAGTTGTCACTGTACTTCAGTAGGTAGACAGAATTTAGCCACAAGAGTATTTGGCACGGGAAAGAGATCTCTTTTACTTTCCCCTCTCCACTGTCACCTAACAGTGGTCTGAGCTCTCCAACAGCTGCTGCCTCCCAGCTCACATGTGGTTGTTATCCAGCAACAGATTAAGTGATCCCTACCTACAGTTCAAAAACTATTTAGGGATTGTGTGATTGATAAACCTATAATATTTTCAGCCATTAACCCCTGTCATATTCCTCAAATATCACAACAGGATGGTGTTTTAACAAAATTCTACTTAGAATTCTGTTTTAAAATAAAAATGGCACTTTGTCATTGCACATGTTAAGTCCCTGTGTTACTAAGGATAGTACACCATGCTTGGTCCCAAAAGACACAGTCAATTCAGTCAGAGACATTTTATCAATGAAGAATCACCTAGACTAACATCCAAAATTATTCAGCTAACTTCTGAGATTAAGATTTGTCTATTGTCTAAAAGCCCTTTCTTTAAGGGTACTTTCTGTAAAGTTACCTTCAGCCTGCCCTACATTTCAGTGCTCCATCAGTAATGTGAAGATTATATTTACCTACCTTAAGGGGACTTTGGGGGATTAAATGAATGAATGAATGTGAGAAGCTTGAATTTGTGGTGACAAGGACTAAATGTTAGGCAGGTGTCCGCTCAGTTTACTTGACTTACAGAGCACAGACTGAAGGCTGACTTGTTAAAAACCTGTCTTTTGACTTGTAAACTGAGAAAACCAACAACGATTTATCATTACCAGTGAATAAATATGGAACAACCTGAAATCACTTCTATGGTTATTTTCCAGCTGTCATCACAGTTAAATTATTTTAATGATGTAGATATATATTGCACTTGGTTGCTTCCCCCCCGGACTCTGCACAACTTAGATTAAATTATAAAAACTTACTATGAATGCGTCTGAAACAACAAATGCATTCCATTTAATCAATGCATATGCAAATAGTCTTCCCATCCTTAAGGACAAAATGAGTCTGAGGCAATGAAAGATTAGCATTCTGATACTTTTTTGGTGCGGTTTGCAATTTTCAGGCTAGACGAAACGTTCCCAAAGTGTAGGGCACTGTACCTTTCAATCTTATACCTCCCGAGAAAGTACAAAACCAACCAAAGCTATAGGGATATGATTCACAGGAAGGATGACCTGCCCTAGGGGGAGATACCAGGTTATTGCATTGAGGGGTCAACTCCTCCTCCATGACACAGGTGCCTACGCTGCTTCTTAAGCAGCTCCTGTGTGATACTTTTGCTGATAATGGTTTAAGACAAATGGGCACTAAAGCAGAATTTCCTTAAAATGCTGAGCTGTAAACTGGAAATACTCAGGTACTGCTTCCAGATCTGTTCAATCATCACTGTACTACAAGCAGGCATCTTACAACCTCTCCTAAAATCAGTCAGGCCTTCTACGGAGTCATAGTTCTTACAGAAAAGGTTAGGATTCAAACCTTTGTGGAACATATTTCATCAGAACATCTATCAGGTACAGTATTTCAGATATCCTTTTATCCCTATAGCTGTCAGGTTTAATCAAGAAAGAGGACTTTGCCAAACTAAGGAAAAATAGTAAGGTATTTTTCATTGGTTATTGGAAACAGAGTGATCCATCAACCACACCATTTGTTTATATCAGTAATATTTCTGGCCAAGGTCCAGCATATTATTTTAAATTAAAAGTGGTGGATTGATTCATCCTTCAGTGCCAGGTGAAGATGTAGCTTGATATAAAAGCTTGCAATTCACTTCAGTTGTCTGCACCAGTCTTCCTTACATACCACTAAGCATCTAATGAAAGCAAGGTGAGCATCAATATATGCATACAACAAGTGAGAGCAAATTAACTGAAACACAAACAAAATAATGATTAAATCAGCTGTGTCCTCCCTTAAGACTTTTATTTCCTGAAGGTGTAGCATGCAACTGCAACTACGACTACATATAACTTGCAGCAAAACTTACTCTATATTCCCAGAAGAGCAACATATATAATTCGGTCAATTTACTCCCAGCATTCTGTGATGTTTGTATGCATAAAGAGTGGTTTTTGTACTGATGTAGTGCTATTACCTTGACACCACTACAAGCAAGCGCCCCAAGGGGAATGTAGGCCTGAAGTACAACTCAGTTAGGGATACTTTTTGCAGCACTGTAACTACTGGAGGCTGCTTCCAGTTACACTGCATTCATATTTCCTGCCCTGATGGAACCAGAGTAGGAACAGGTTCAGAACTTTTTTATACAGTGGATTTTTAATGGAAAATGATGATCTGTCTGAACCAAATGTTTGCATTGAGACTGTCTACTTTTAACCAAATTTGAACTAGTTCAAAGACCAAATGTCTGATGATAATAAAGAGAGACAGAGGGATGGCAGCAAAAAACTCCTACCTCTTCCTCCCTCTTTCTCATTTGACACAAAAGAGACTTGCAAAAATATTGCTTTGAGCATATTCAAAATGAGAATATAGGAAATCCTAACAGTTGTAACTGAGGTGCTCTTTTCATGTTCTTGTATCCCTCTGCCTTGTGACAAGGCACATCACTTTAAAGGGTGATACCCCTGGATTATGATGACCCAGAACTATCATCCTGTATGTGCTGCTTCTTTTGCCATTGGCATCCTTTTAACAACATACAGCAGCTCATCATCAGGTTCACACATGCCTTCCCTGAAGTACCAAATTAGAAATCTCTCTTCTGGGCCCTCCTTGTTCTTTTCTCCTGAACCTGCGACAGTGAAAATGCTAAGAGCACTTGCTAGAAATCAGATAAGGTTCCTGTAGTTTTGTCAGAGCAATCTAGAAACATTATTTAAATTGCTATCTAATGTCCTGAAATGCATTTACAAAGAGACAGATTTTCAAATTACCAAATTCTGCTCTCCAGTGGAAGATCTGAACACTTCCAAGTATTGCTTGATATGTAGAAAGCATGCTGATTATTATCCTTGCTTTCAGGAATATTTTCCTAATGTCCAATATGAACAGTGCAGGTCACAGTGGCCTCTTCTTGTCTCCATACTAGACACAAAGAACAGATTATTCTCTTCTACTCTGCAAAGTACTTTTACCTATCTGAAAATTATTAATATACACTCACATAGCCTTAACATACACATACACACACATGCACACAGACACACACTTGCTTGTCATATATCCAAAGCATCTGATTATTCTTGTTTGCCTTTAGACTCTCCAGCTGGTCAACATCTCTCTTAAGATGTTATGCTCAGTACTAGAAAGAGGTCTTACCATTTCTGAGAAGAACTGAAGATTATTTACTTCTTGTGTCTCAAAGGCTATATCCTCACATCCTCACAGCTAAACTGAGGAAGTGTG
>NW_010170852.1:0-1070 GCF_000695765.1 Mesitornis unicolor | reverse complement strand
GAATTCGTCAATCTGTCCAGTTCATCGGTATAACTCTGAGTTCATCCTGTCCCGCAGATAAGGGCTTCCATGTAAGTTACCTTGGCCAGCATTCCGACCAAGGGGGAAGGTTCTCATCACTCCATGGCTGGAAGAGTATCTCCCCCTTTCTAGCATGAATCCTAGGGTTTTTATCCCCTGATGTACGTGACAGCAGGCAGGAGGATGCCTGAGTGGATTAGACCACCTGGGGTGTTTGTCTTTAGTTATTACTCAAATTTCTGCATCACCAGGGCATACATTGGACTGGGGATGACTATAGATAATCTTATCAGTTATGTTAATGTCACAAAGTCCATTAATTCACACCTGCATGGGTAGAGGTAATGGCTTCTTTGTTTGGGGCAGAAAGAAATGGGGAACTGGGACCATGAAGCCTCTGCCTCATCTCACACTCCTCCAGGCATCCAGATAACACCAGATATGGATCTAGTGATAGTTGCCACCTCATCCAGTGCTTGCCACCTCCAGTGCTTGCCACCGCGCCCAGTGCTGAGTTTCATGCTTCCAGGCACACAGCTACGTGGTGTACATGACTTGGACTTTGTGACTAACTTTTTCTCTCTCTACAAGGAGCAGCCCTGCTCCTGCTAACGGGAAGCAATATGTAACCATGGTATGGAAAAAAAGAGGAGGAAGCATCACTGGAAGGGAAACACTGAAGCTAGGTTAACAGACAAATAGAGGACTTTGAGAAAGCAATTTGCTCTGTGTGAAGCTTGAACAGAATTTCTTAGTGGGGGAGATGGAATTGCAACTATTTTGAGAACAAAATGTCTGAAAATAAGCTTCTGTAGTGTGTTCATCACCTTACTGACTGGAAGAAAGATAAATCATAGCCTCATCAAGGGAAAAAATGAGATTTCCTTTAGGATTAAGCATTTACTTTCCATCTGGATTTAAGAACTCTGTAGATAGTAAGGGATAAATGAAAAGATGGATATTGTTTTTCTTAATATGACGAAACATAAGAAAAATTTTTAATAGAATCACACAATCACACAGAATCGCTCAGTTGGAAAGGACCTCTG
>NW_010170851.1:0-37999 GCF_000695765.1 Mesitornis unicolor | reverse complement strand
AGAATAATAATTAATAATAGTTAATAATAATTCTATGTGTTAGAATTCACATATTAAAACACCTTGGGAAATACAGATGCAGATTCTGTAGAAGTCTCCTACCTGTGTTAGGCGCTGGAACAAAAATTGCAGGTCACTGGGTGAACTTAAAAGAAGATCTTGTTTTGACTTTCAGCTTGGGATCATCTCCACTCAGTTCTGTCACAAACTACACGTGGTCCTCTTCCCAAGGGGCTGCTTACACACCTGCAGTCTCCAAATCAGCTGTTGAAGGGGAAGAAGTGGTTTGTGAATTGCCTTGTTCTGAAGCCCTTTCCCACTCAGAAATATACGCCAGCTTTAAATACTAACCCAGTAATTGACTATTCAACTGCTCTGATGCTTTCCTTTTAAGTATCTGTTCACTTTTACTTTACATATTGATTTCTTAGCATGCAACCAAAAATTAAGACGAAATACCTACTGTGTTATGGAAAAGGAGAATCACATACTCAGAAATGCTTTTGCTTGTGTTACACCAAGTCATTAAATCCAAATTACATGGAATGCAAATTTTGTCGGAAGTAAATCTTTCAAACATTCCACCAGCTCCAAAATGTAAGCATCATTTTTGAAATCTGTTACCATTAGAAGCTCAGCAACAAATATTATATGAAACAATGTGATATGAAACAATAATTCATTGTATAAATAAATGACAGTAGCCTTTGAGTACAGTCAAAGACTTTACACTCCTTGACTCCACTGTAAACATCTTCACTGGGAAACACTGCGACACCTTTCTGGAAAATGACTGTCCAGCATTGGTATTCAATCATGTTATTTCTTTAAGGCAAGCAAAGGGCTCACTTCCGTAAGACTGAAATGGACTCCCCTCAGGCTGCACCAGCATCCTGCAATACTGTTTCACATGAAGCTTCACCTTCTCGCATCAGCTGAACATAGAAGAATTTCAACTTTCATGTTTAAAGATAAGCTTGTAGCCTTCAGTCTAACAGCAGAAAGACTGGCCACACATTTGCGATGTATTCTAATTACTCAAGAACACATATGAGATTTTCTTCAACAATTAGCACACACTCGTAAATTTTAGGGCCTAATTTCATAGCTCTAGTCCCCAGGGCCATGAAAGGTTGTTACTCCTCTCCAATACAGGACATGCTCCTCTTGCTGATTGGAGAATAGTGTCCAAATGAGGCAAGACGAAAAAAGATATGTCAAGAAAAAATGTGTCCACTGCTATTGTAATACAAAAAAAAGATATCTAAGACAGCTCTCTTGCTTTCTATAGAAGGAGGGAGGGACAGGTAGGTATTGGACTGTCTGTTCCACTGCCAACACTAATGCCAGCACAGGCCAGGTAGCCAGCAGCTCCTGTAGCTTTCATCAGATGGAAATCAGCTACAAATCTGCTAAGGATGACAAGAACTTATTTAAGTGGCTGCAGACCCAACTAGCTCCTAATGCCAAGTTTGGCACATGCGTTCTGCATCTTGAAATCAAACTTTGTCCGTCTTCGTAGCTCCTCCATGTGCTACAGAGAAAAACAACTTCTAAGCAGCTGACTCTTGGCTGAGGATAGGCATAGCCTAAAACCTTCCCCATACTGCTCCAGCTATGCTGAGGCAGGTGGGAAGACCAGGCAAGCTCTAGCTAAGCTAACCTGCGGCCCAGCAGACTGCCCTGTGTTTCCGTGCAATCTCTCAAAATCGAAGGCAGCTTAGAGCCTGGACCAGCCTCCTTGCGTCTCTCAGCTATCTCCAGAGACTGAAGGGGCCTATCAATTTTTATGAATCCCAAAGCATCAAGAACAGACAAGCATTTAAAGCTGCCTTCAACTTGACTTCCTCTCTTCTTTTCAGTAGCCATCTCAAAGCTGTGTAGCTGTTTCTTTAAGCAATAAACCAACAAATTTTTCTGATTTTACTTGACTTTTTTTCCAATCCTTTCCCTTCACTTAGAAGCTGCCTCTTTCTCTTCCTTTCCACTTAAACAGGCCGTGGGTGAGAGGTATTCCTCCTCTGTAGCTCCTACCAAGTGCGCAATAACTTTCATGTATCTCCACCTCACTGACCCTTCATCTCTTTTCAAATCACAGATAAAAAACAACATTTTCTTATCTTGCTAAGAAGTGGAAACACTTTCCACTTCTATTGCAATATTACCCACCCCTGTAAAGCAGTCTAAGAGCCTGCATGAAAAAAAACAACTATGCATAAATATGGTTGTTTTCTGCCAAATTTCAAGCAACAACTAGGACTACAGTTTTTCAGTGGGTAGTACTCCAAACTGTACTGTAAGCAAGCAGCTGTGTCAAAAGATTAAATATGATGGGATGTTCAGAGAAAACCAGTTATGTCAAGCCCATTTGTCTCTCTCCAAAAAACCCAACCCGGTCAACCAAAGATAATGTGGGTTCTTTTATTCACCTTACCAGAATGCCACTTCTGTTAGGAAGATAAAATCAGAACACAGCAAATTAGGTTTTACTTCTGAACAATTTTTCCAAAGTAGTCCAGCACCTTTGCTTAAGCTTAATTTACAGAATTGCAGACTATTTCTGAGAACTGCTGGGCAGATGCTGTGCTCCCTCTCAGAGGTGGCTGCTCTTGAGTAGTGGCTGGCATTAAGCAGGGCAGGATATACAATCCTTATTACCGTAAAGCTGTTTAATATATGTAATTAGTCCCACTGATATCAATAGAAAAACATGTACTGTAAAAAAATGTAGTGCAGGAGGAACATTTACCTCTCTGCCATAAAACCATACAACAAATATATCCAGTCTAAGCACACTAGAAGTTACTTTCCAAAAAGCCCAATCAATAACTGCCAACATAGCTGCATGGATTACATGTTCTTAGTTTATGGAAAAACTGGAGTAACGTCTTGTATCTTTGGTAATACGACTATTGTCTGGTTTTTTTATTTAATGGAAGAAATCAGTTTAGTGAGAAAATTTTGTAGGGCAAGTTTTTACTTTAAAAAAAACTAAAATGCAACAAACAACAACAACAACAACAAATCAAGAAAATATTTCAAGTGTTGACAAAATTTCCATGACAGCTCAGACATGCAGAAGAGAAGTCTTAGCAGCTGAGCTGGAGAGGCTGGACCTCTGAATCAAGCAGAACAGAAACTTAACCTGTTTCTACCACACCACTACTACCCACTGTAGCTCCTGGAGTCCTCTGGCTTCTTAGGAACTTCACAGTTTCCTTGAAAGACACAGTTTTCATTCCAAGACAAAAATATTTCATGAAGCAATTTTTGTTTGTTTTAGGCCAGCTTTAATGGTAACTACGGGGATTGCCAATTACTGCTATAAATCCAGAAACACAGGAAAGTTTTTCTTTTAAGGTCATTAAAAGTAACTTCTTTGTAAAAGAACCTATAATACTTTCACAAGGTGATCAGGAATCTTACTTAATTCTTCATCGCTATGATGAGAAATTACACAACGGAGTAAGGCCAAGAGTCTACCAATGTTACCTAAAAAGAAAGAGCCTGGTTCCATAAGCTTGAGAGAACTGGATCCCATGAAGCCTTAATTCACCTTTGCCTTTTTTTTTTCCTTCTTTTTCTTGTGAAATCTGTCTCCTTTGCTTTGATACCTTTGATTGAAAGGTATTGTGTAAGTGACTCACATTTGCGCAGCTCAGAAACATGAGTGCCAACAAAAGCTAAAACATACAATTTGGAATATTTGCTTGCTGACTAAACATTTTTTCTTATATCTTTCTTTGCTTGGAGGGTAAACTGTTAGTTTCAAAGCTGAATGACTGCTTCAGTAAGTTGGGTAGCAGACTATTGGTACAGTGTTGATAATTAAGGGATCTTAGTTCTTAAACAATGCTGATGAAACAGAAATCCCTCTCCCTTTTTTCTGGATTTCCTTTAGAACTGAAATCAGAGCACGCTAAATGAATAATAATTTGCACCTTCTGTGAATGATAGAAGACTGAATCAAATTTTAACTAGACTTTATTTGTAAATCCCTCAGGATGACATAATTACTATTCAACACATACCTTAATTAGCTGTACACATCTATTTCATAGAATTTAACAGGTTTAAACAGCTTTCATTGTCTGCTGAATGGATGTTCCATTCTTATCAAAATGAAAATAATCCTGGATTTCCTAAACTGGAAGAAATTTGCTCACAGAAGTCAATAAATTACCTAGAAATTGCTGTCTCTATGGTCAAATATTTATCTTTTTTACCATTTTTAGTTTTGTTTCAAATTCACTAATGGTAATAAGAATTAATAATGTACTAATGTGAATTAGTTTTGCTGCTGCTTCTTTCCTTCTGATGAAAAAAGACCATAGTTGCATTGTCTGGTGAAAAAAAATCTACTCAAACATTTGCACAGAATTTTAAATGAATACAAGCCAGGTTGGAACACAACTTTTCTGTTTTGGAATACAGTATGACCTTGACCTCTAGAAAGCACTGTTGCTTTCAGTGCTGCATCATGGGTGGAGTTTCAGCAGAAAGAGGCTGAAATTTTGCAAGCCATACCTTCAGATGAAACAGAAGAATAAGCATTTGAGACCTTGATCCTCATGTTGTGTAAAAGCAGGTACTTGCTCACACACAGAGGCTGTTCTTAACAGTTAGTAATGGGCTGTGCAGAGCAACAGACGCTGCAGGCTACCTTCACAAAGGCTGGGTGTCCCACCACGAGCTGAGGCTTGCCACTGAATCGCAAGCACAACCTTCCCTAAAATGCTCGGCTGCTTAATTTTGCTGACAACAAAAGCAAACGACGATGACAATGATTATGTGCAGACACATATCCATGCAGTATGTTTTCATTATTTTGTCAAACTCCCCCAAGTGAGATTAAAACGTTTACTTAAGTACTTATTTTATACTCTAATTCATTTGCTTTCTGTGCTCTTTAAAATTTAATGCAAAAGATGGCTGGCTCTTCAGCACAATTCACTGTTCCTGGGGCCAAATCTAAATGAAGATGCTCGACACACAGGGAAACAACAGAGGCTGAGCCCAAGGGAGAGGGGAAGGCAGGAGACCAGACAGAAGCCAAGACTTCTACAGCCATGGTAAGGGAGCACTGCCAGGAGCCAGGTCCTAAGAGCACAGGGAAAGGGAAAGACCATGCGGGATGAGGCATACATCCGTGGGATATGAGAAACTAAACAACTTGAGGTCTGAAGGATGTTTTAGGTACTACCCCTCCCAAATACCCAAAAGTCATCACACCAGTACTTAAAGTCATAAGTTTTGCCATAAATAGCAATTCTTAGAAACAAAAAATACCCTAAAACATACACAAATGACAATAGATTTGTGACCCTTTTGTTTTTATCTTTCTCTTACTTCTTCAGAGTGTCCCATGTCATATTTTGAAGTTTTTCACTGCTATTCATTGGAGTAAAAACTTAAGTAAGTGGAGGTAGAGATTCTCATACAATGGAGCTTTACAACACACATTACATATTGTAAGCTTTATGATAAAATTGCAGGCACGGTGTTGGGATACTAATCTGTTTCATCACTGAAACAGAAGCAAGTAAAACAAAATAAAAATAAACTTAGTCAGCAATGCTTCTCATTCCATACCTATGTTTCTTCCAGTGTGTATGGTGTAAATGCCTAATCATCAAAAATTAAAATTATAAAAATCCCTCTTAAATATATAAATCTGACTCCATATCTTTCTCAGTACATCTAGGGATGGAGAAAGAAAAAAAAAGGGGGGGGGTGAAGGGGAGGGGAGAGGTAGGAGGGTATTTAAGCCAAGATGCTTTATACCTTGACAGCGCCTTCCCTTGCATCTAAGTTTCAGCCTAGCCTTGCTCTGGTCTCAGCTGTAGCAACATTCCCAACAAGAGAAAGTAACTGGGTCCTCAACCTTTCTGGAAACTGTACACCTGCAAATCCACTGTACGTACTGGAAACTTATTGGAAGTCAGTGCAGGCTGGGAGCAACAGGCTGCTCTGCTCCCATCACACAATCCTGCGAACAAGCCAGGCTGCAATCTCCTGCAATCTCCATCTGTCCCTGCGCAGCCCCCAGGTCCCTCCCGGACAGCACACCACGGGAACCTCATTTTGAGGTGACAAAAAGATGGACCTCATGTTGCTGCACTGCGTATCTATCTTCAAGTCATTATCCTGGAAAAGAGAAAAGCTATTTGTACTCTCCCCAGTAAACTTGCTCTTCTCGATTTTCCCAACATTACAATGAAACTTTCCTGCCTGTCGTTTTGGTCACGTGTTTTGTATACGAAAAATTGCAGATCACAGGGAGCAAAAATGCTGCCATATGTAATTACTGTGTAGTATTAGAATAGCGTTGGATACTCTCTAATTACATAGAGTACATAAAGTATGTTGATATGCATATAAAAAAATCATATTGATTACTTATATATCATACTGGAAAGAGAAGCAGTTTGAGCCCAGCTGGCTACCCAGGAAAAACTACAGGAGGCCAAAGAAGGATTTGCAATTCCTTTCCGCTTAAATGACATCATCTGTGAGGAAACATGAATTTTGATGGAGTACATTACAGAAGAACATTGAGAGGGCTCAAAAAAGCATGATAGGAGATCCAGGCGGCAAAGACATGCAATTTTGTGTATCCTAAAAACGATGGTAGTACCAGCTCACGTGGATCACCTACTACATTCAGTTCCTAACTGAATTCTACTGCCTTATACTTATGCTATATTATTTATTATTTGCATTATATATGATTTGCATTGCAGTATCCCCAGCAAGGCCTCCAGGAAACCCCATAGGAGTATTTTCATGTTTGGCTGATTAGTTTTGCATCTGCATAAAAATATTTGCCTTGTTGCCTGAAACCTTGACTTCAGTGTGGAAATGCACAAAAAGCAGGAAATAAATCTGATCTTTACGCTTTCCCTCTCCAAGTTAATAAAATGTTTAAATAAGTCACCTATAACAATTAAAAATTTAATCATATGAAGAATGCCTTAAAGTTACAGTTTGCCTAATTTCTGAAAGCACTTCTGTCTAAGTGCTGCTGATGCCCCAGGTTACTGAAAACCTGCTGACTGGGGAGCAATGGCACCTGAGCCATCAACAGCCATTTCAAATTTGACATAGTATCTCTGTGGAATACATGACAATAAAAATCAGCTAAGATGATATCTGTTGTGTATGGCTGTGATTTCACCATGAAGACAATAACACTTACATGTGAAACCCATTCTGTGGGTAACACGTGGGGAAAAAACCCCAAATATATGTGAACCTGACAGAAACATCAAGTTTGCAGTGTCAGTTTTCGTAAACATGAATTATTGTAAGTGGAGATATTGTCTCTGCATATTGTGTGTTGGCACAACCACAGTTCATTCTTGTGTAAATAATGTGGGATAGCATTATAAGAATTGCAAACATGGCACTTAATTTTATTAAACAACTGATGCAACAGCAGCTACAGCAAAATTAGGACAGAAAATAGATTAATTTTTATCAAACTTTTCCTTGGGTCTTTCTGACAGTTAATAAAGACACCTTACATAAGCTATACACTAAGTGACTCTGCCTATGCTAATTATGTTCAACAGGGTCGAAGGAGACTCTACAATCCTACAGTAGGAAAGGCAGATACAACTAAGTCAGCTAAGTGATTTGGCTTTATTATTTCCTTTGAGGGAATCTGAAAGAAGAATGCCTGGACTTAGATTAATTTGGACCTGGATCAACAGGATCATTGAATAGAGAAGTCAGTCAAACATGAAAGAAAGAATGGAATAGGCTCATTCTTAGCAACCATTTGCTTTGGTGAGCTTGAGCTGACAGGCATTACCTTATTCTCAAAAAATTAAAAAGGCTCTAAGTGGGAATTGCCATGCAGTGGGAAAATTTGAATGGCTTATTTGGGATCTGGTAGGCAGAGTATATCTGATAAAAAAACTTGGTCCTAAGTCCCAAAATACAGCAGATCTGTGCCCTGATAAGCTTACATTCATCCAAACCTTCTTCTGTGCCTTTTTGTGCTTAGATCAGGCTGTACAGACAACCTATTTTCTATTTATGCAACATCTGCTCTGCTTTGAGATTGTGAGCAAGAACATTTTCCAGGCTCCAAAGCAGGATGAGATTACAGACTGGTGAACTGAGCTGGATAAAACAAGGCTGGAGCCACAAGATTTAGATTCAACTCAGATTATTTAAGATTCCAGAAATGTCTCTGTTTTGCTTTAACATAAGTGATTTCCCACGTTTATACCTCCTTGTAGTTTCCAGAAGGAAGGAAAACAGAGTGCTTAATTAGTAGAAGTTCATCTAGTGCTGTTCTCTCACATGACCAAAGTGCCAAATCTTGTGGAAATCATGTGTAGTGCCATAATTAAACCTTCAACTATGATTAATTCAGAGCTCGGAGAGTCATCTAAGCCTTGTCATCCAGACGTGGTGATGTTCTCTTACTATTGGAATGAAGAGAGGAGTCCAGAAGGAAAGAGGACATGCAAGCACAAGCGATACTAGTACAAAAAACTCCCAACTTGTGGGAAGATTTCAGGGACCGAAAGGAAAGAAGCTGCAATGCTGCTGAAGTAGGGGGAGACAGTGGAGGTGGCTGTGCAGGATCCCCCTGGAGATGACCAGTTCAGTGGAAGAGGAAAGAGGGGCTTTTTTTTTCCTAAGGTGCAACTAGCAGTATTTGAGGTAACTTCTGCAGTAAAATTAACACTGGTTCCTGTGAAAATCATCTATGTGGGCCACAAGACCACAATTTGGTCTGCAGCAGAAGCCACTATGTATGGAAGATCTATTTAAATATTTTTTAAATAGCAACAGGCAGAAGGTTAAGCATCTGACCAAGTTGACAACCTCAGGGCTGACTGACAGGACCACAGAAGCTCTTCTTATGTTCCTGTTGGACTTGGCTTCACCAATTGTATCTCAAGCTCACTGGCAAAGTACACGTGAACTAAGGACATGCTGCTGCTGCTACCGAACTGACAGTCCAACATCCTCACTGATACTCTGGGAACCCACAAGCTCACATAAAAACCACCCATCTCAAATTCATGAGCTGGCCTGAAAGATAGTGGTTTACCAGTCTGATCATCCATATACTTTCAGCTGGGTTCAGTTGAATACTAGTTCACTGATAGCCTTAAGAAAATAATAATAAAAAAAGAAAACAAACAAACAACCCCCCCAAAAAACCCAAAACAAACAACCAAAACCTAAAAAATTAAATAATTCCGTCTTTACTTGTCCATGATTGAGGGTTTGTTCCTTTCTTGGAGGAGGCTGCAAGACAAGGAGTGCCATTCAGCTAATAGCGACTGGCTGCATCAAAAAGCAACCAGGATTTCTCCCTCTCCCCATTCTTCCCCTCCCCAACACAATAGACCTGAAAACAAAAGACAGATTATTAGGTTTAAGTATGTAGACCATTCTCCACATACCCATTCCCCCTTCCTCCCACCCCTTCTTCTGCACATCTGGTAACCATGTGTGGCAAGTGCTAATGAAGACTTTCCTGAGCAGCTACAATTAGTTCCGACTGCTATACGCCTCTCTCTGCTGTACTGAGGATAAAAACCAACACAAAACAAAACAAAATCTTCCCCTCGCTGTTCCTGAAACCTCCTCCTGCCCCTGGGATTCCCCCTCCTCAGCACGCTGCTGAAATTAAAACAAAAAAAGTGTAAGCAAATACTTCAAGACTCTCTTCCGCCTGATTTCTTTTTTTTTTAAAAAACAGCATTTTATTCATTTTGATTGAACAAGACAGGCTGGCAACAGTGTTTCTATGATCCTGTCTACAATAGAGAATTGTTAAACAGATGTCCATTTTTTTTTTCCCTTCTAGCCTGGCAATATTATACACATAGCAGTTTTATCTGCTTGAGCAGATCAAATTTGTGTGTGTGTGCGTGCGCAAGCGTGCGTGTTGCCATTTGGAGTGATTAGAATAAGCCTCACAGAGGCAAGATGTATTGTGCACAATTAAGCCCATCTCCAGATCGCACATTTTTGTTTACTCTTAGTCTCTTCTCTCCCCAATCAAGCTACTAATAGAGCTGTTTCAAGTTTCAACAAGGACCACATTAGCTGCTGGTCTCCACGTGAAACAGAATGTCAAACCCCAGCCTCTCCCCAAGATCTAAGCGCCAGCCTCCCCGCTCTCCTTCACATTTCTCTCTGAAACCACTGTGGCCCTCACCTTCAAAATTCCTAATGATTCCCTCTAGTAGACATTCTCAGCGCAACTTAAAATTTCACAGTGTGAGACTTCACATATTCTTTGTCATTTCCCTCAGCTGTGTCACGCAACATGATTGCCACTGACCAACCCCTACTTGAAAGTACGTTCCCACTAAACAAACAATCCGGCTAATTGCTGTAGAAGTGATGATATCTGCACACATCATATTTCAATTATACCTTATTCACGCAAAAAATGGCTATGACCCTCCTACGCCTTTTGAACAACGCTGTATATTGAAATGCAAAAAACAAAGTTCTAAAAGCAGAACAAAAGCAAAACTGATTCTTTAAAAGGAGTTATTCTCCTAAAATACACACGTATCTACTTGCCAAATGATTTCTCAGAGAAGATGATAGGCTGGAGTAATGCAGGGAGGGAGGAACAAAAGCGGTTTTAATCATGGTTCAGATTAAAGAGTTGTATAACAATTGCTCTCCCTCCAGGCATATATACTGTACATGCTCACTGTAAACGATCAGCATTTAAAGAAAAAAAGTGCACCACGAAGCATTTAACAATAAAGACAGCTGCATATACATTAACACTTTATTAATCAAAAGACACTGGGCATCTTTCTCACTCATGATACCAGAAAACAGCATGTACACACACATGACTGACAGTCAAAAACAGATAGGAATGTAGCTTCTCCTCTACCAGAATTTTAAGTGCATAAAACCCATTTAAAAAAAGGCAAAAAAAAAAGTACAAGACTGTTCTAATCTGGCTGCCTCTTATTTTTGAGGGCCTCTTCTTGGTTTTAAAAAATATTGTTTCATCTCTACATAGTCTTGTTTCCCTCCACACCAAGCAGGGAGTAGGAGCAAAGCTGTTGCACTTCTAGCAATATTTTTCCATAAAAGATAAATTTTACACTTTAAAAAAAGGCTAATTTTACTGGTAATGAATACCAGTAATAACTTAATGAGTCACCGCAGCACACACTTTAAGGAGGAGCTGGTGCTAATGCGTGAATAATTATTGACACAATTAAGTGCCCAACACTGGGCCTGTTAAACTGCTTCTGGCACGTGAGGGCTCCTTAATGGCTCCGCGGTCTCGTACAATGACCTTAAAAGGTTTTAAAGTGCAGAGAGCTCCCCTTTGCTACTGCAAGCGAACCTCGGATCTCAAATCCGTTCCCCGCTAGATAACATTGAATTGCCGAGGATTTACATCCCATGTGGGATTTTGCCCTGTTGCCAGGCTGAATAATTAGCTATTTACCGATTCAGTAAACAGTAAGCTGACCCTTTGACCTGCCTTGCTGTAGCCTGTCTAGTCTGTAACCCTGCCGGGGGCTTCCGCCTGCCTATGGTTGCTCTGCGAGCCAGGGCTGCTGCTGGAAACCCCGCTGCTCCCTTCCCACAGGCAGCTCCGAAAAGCACAGGACTCCAGCACCACGCTGGTTATTGAATCCTCGACTTAGTGGCTGAGGGGGTGGGAATGAATCTCCAGCTCACCTACAAAAACTTGCTTGAAATCGAAAAAGAGTACTCAGCGCCAAAAAAGTCTCTGGGTAAAACATCTCCAAGCTGTTTCATCACACTGTATGTCTAACCGACCCCACCAGACGCTCAAGTCCCCTTAGCCCCCTGCTGCACACACTCAGCTTCTCTCTCTATTTTACAATGTGTGTGGATGTACAGATGTCCTAATTAAGCACCAACTAAATCTCAGGCCCCACCGCACATACCGCGCTTATCTCTGACAAGTCCAGCAGAACCGCTGGAGATATTTGCAAGGCAGCATTATCATTGGGAAAGATGTAAAAAAGTTACCTCTGGCAAATAACTCTCGACCATGTTTCACAAGAAGGGCGCTCGCATCCTCCCAATGGACAGAGCTGTCTCTTTAAGCCAAAATGCCCTGCTAAGACGCCTCATCATTTATATGGAGCAACACATGCATGCACACAAAAATTGACCTTTTTTTCTGTCATCCTGAACTCCCTCTGACCTTCCCCATGCTATTCCAGCATGCATGTAGGTCCATTAGATAGAGAGACAGAGAGATGGGCAAGCAGACAGACGGATCATAACATCTTACGTTAAAATATGCACAGCCGGAGTATTGCATCTACAGTGGTATCACTGAGGGAGTCTCCAGTTCAGGGTTAATAAGACTGAGTTTGAGCGTGCAACGCTGTGATCACAGCGATTGTGTCTGAGACAAATGGAAGGAGAAAAGAGGAATCCTCTGAGTTAGCATCGCATTGCCTTCCTGGTCCTGCCAACATGAGGGCACCATTAACGGGAAAGGTGGCAGTAAGAACAATTAGAAAGAAGTGGACAATTAAGCAAGTTATAATCAGATTCTGCATGCAGCAACCCTGTGAAAGACTGCGTGGCAAACAGCCGACTAGTCATTACAGTGTGCGAGTCTCCTGTACTCCAGAGCTGCTCCAATGGACGCTGATGGGATACCACACCATGAGGAAGAAGGATAGACGATGTCCGTGATGGGAGGTCAGAGAATCCTCCCTTCCTCCTGCCATGGTTTTCCTGCCTGGCCTTAGCAAAGCACACAATCGCACTGTGTTTCTTCATCTGTAAAATGCAAAAAAAGATGCTACCATCTTTGCACAGCGTTGTAGGCACATACTCACTTTAAAACCATGTGTTGTACTGTACGAAAGAAACAAGACCAGAAAAACCTGACTGACCTGAAAAATACATATCCTGAATTAGAAACTACTGAACACACAGTCTAATACTTCTCACATAAGAGAAGGCTTGAAAGGGATATATTTCTTCAAAAAATAAATTATTTCATTTACTTTCATTTATCAGATAACTGGAGATACAAAGCCCAGTCCTTGTTCCTGACAGATACCACAGCCAACGTCCAGCTTACTGGGACTTGGAGCACTGCTACAGCCTGATCATGTGAAGACAGTTTCCCACTGATGCAGTTCCACCAAACTTCCCACAACCCAAGGCCCTATCTGACATACCTGAAACAAGAGTAAGTTGGGAAGAGGATTGGCAGAATTCATGGTGAACTTCTGAAACTGTACAGTAAAGAAATCAAGATTTACTGGAGCCATGGGAGGATAAGGTAGACTTTGCTACAGCTTAGCACTTTGTGCACCCATCCTGAGAGGAGCATCACCCTCACTGCTCCTTCAAGCTGTGCATCAGGCAGGCACCAGGTACTCCCTGTCACTACGCCTAGAGGCAGCAATCGGGGAAGAGACCCCTTTTCCCCTCCACTTAGGAGCCAGGCACCTACAAGTCTGGGTTTTACAGACACCAAATTCCTTTCAAGGATTTAGTGTCTGTTTAGTTATGCTCATAAAGGTAGTTAGAAATAAACCTAAGCACCTTCAGGACATAGTCAAAAGATGGTCACAAATCATCTTCTCACCAAGAGATGTCCTACACTGCACTGCACAGTGGCAATACAATGCAACTTCAAAAGTACTTCTGTTTGTTCAAAAAAAGAAACAGAAAAACAACTCTGCATATAAGCTATTTGAGGAAAAAACCTGGGGTTTTTTTTGGCTCAAAGGCAAAAAGTTACTGAATGGCAAAGCAGCAGTGGGCTTTGTCACTTGGAAATCAATGAGCTGCCAGTGAGAGTTTCACTCACAGCTATATCACGCCAGCTCAATGGTACCAGACCCTTCATAAATGGCTCTTGACCTCTTGCCCTAGCTCGCAGCAGAAGACAGCTGCTCTAACAAGAGCAGTCCTGCAAAGCCAGCTCAGGAGCGTTTATGTGGTTGCACTAGAGCAGGATTTCACTGCTGCTCTGCTGAGCTGCCACGTGGCCAGCGCTGCCAAGACCCAGCTCCACGTAACTTCCAGGCCGCCCTTTGTTTTCTGTAACAAATCAAACGTGCAACAAAATATTGCCACATCCCATATTGACACAACTGGGACTTCAACCCCAATTTTGCCTTGCATTTTTCAAATGGTTTTATTTATCTTAAGATAAAGTGCTTGCATTTTACCAGTAGTGCTTAGGGCCTGATCCAGGAGCCAGCCATGTCAGGGAACTGGAGTCAGTGAATATAGTGGGCATTGGGTCGTCTGAGGACAGGGCCCCTCTGGAGGTGCTGACCTGTGACTCAGCTGCAACAGGAGCTAGAAAACCCTGACACTTGCAGAATTAGTCCCCCTAAAAAAAGAAAGAGACGATGAATTTTTTATGACTTGCAGCGCTAAACGTATGTTTTGAAGTCAGCTGGTGTGAAAACTGCAGGGAAAAGGAATCAAACTTTAGGCTGTTGGTCATAGGCTTTTATAACGTGGAGCAGAAAAAAAACAGACATTGTGTTTGTATTCTATTTCTGGGCCTTTTAAGCTGTAACAGCATGAGTGGTATTTGCATCAGGAGTTACCATATATCATTGCAAGCAACATATGCATAGATGGAAAAAAGATGACGGCAGCAGCAGGTTCAGTGAAATCTCAGGATCTCTCTGTGATAGGGACCTGCTAAAGGTTTGGTTTTATTTAGCGTCGCTTAAAATGTCATTGGCATATGTGTTTCTCAATTAACACCAATTTAATACACTCCAGAAGTGTTCTATTCTGAGAGCAAGCTTCAGAGTTTACAAAGGATCTAACCTGACATTTCAGTATAGGATATTCAGCCCCATTTACAATCAGGAAAGCACATTATGAAGGCTAGATTTTTTTTCTTTGACATTGTGTAACGTTGCCTCTAATGATAAACACAAAAGTCAGAAAATCCTAGCAAGTGGTGATGTAGTATGGAAATTATGAGTCCCTCCAACCTCTATGAGTCACTCATATCCCCAGATGTAATGGTGCCTCGCAGCAAATGCAGACATTCACCAAGTGGATGGCTGATTTTCCTTCTCAGTGCTTCACTCATGCTGTACATTTTACTTAACTTCTCAACTGATAAACTGCAACTCACCAATAGAATAGGTTATGAATATATTTTTTAAAAAACCCATAAAAAAAACCCAAAAAGCCCCCAGCAAACCCCAAACACAATGAGAAGTAGCTAATAATCCTGAAAACCCTGGGCTTTCTGTCAAAAATCTGAAGAGAGAAAGATTTACTGGTGATGGCTTCCTAAATGATAAATACAGACATCCAACACGATCCCAGAAACCAACTACTGAAAAGCTAAAGGATTATTTATTAACCAAAAGGATGAATAAAGAATAGGCAAGTATCATTTCATATGAACTTTACACAGAATATATGAATGTCTACAATCTATTTAAAAAGAGCACCCAGCATTATTAATATTGATTTTGGAATATACAATTCATTAGATGTAATGGGCCAAATTCAGCCCTGGTGAAACCAGTAACTTCAGAGGAGCTGTATGAGACAGAAATATCTCTCATCAGATCTAGTAAAGTGTTTCAATGTAGAGAAGTCTGTGATTCCATGTTTATTCTGAAATCAATAACAACAGAGCATACGTTCAAAAAACATTGGAAAAAAAAAGGTTAAAGTCAAGCATTTTAAAGTTAAGAAATACTGGTATTTAATTCCGCCCAGCTGTGTGTCCATCCTCTGCATTGAAGAAAGAAAACTAGCCCAGGTTCTCACAGTTCAAAAGTATATCACAGGGCATTCACACAAGAGGGCAGAAGTGTGATTGGAGGGATAACCTGAATTTGGCCTTAATTGTCAATGTTTGGCTTTGCAATTTGTTTTAAACATTGTTTTTGCATGAACTTTCCTCCTCTTCTAAAGGAAAAAAAGAAAAAAACCTAAATATATTACATACAACAAGTGAAGCTTTCCAAATCACGCCTCCCTGGCAACATTTAGCCTCTGCTCCTCTGCGCAGAAGTCTACCACTTAGGCTTCAGGGTACGAGTCTGCACAAAATAAGGTATGGTCTGGTCTGCAGCCAAGAGACCTCCCTCCTTTTTCACATTTCCCAGCTACACTGCTGGGGAAACTCCAGTCAATGCCAGCCTAGGGAGGGAGAGGAAGGGGAACTCAGATGCCCAGGGAGGAGGCTGGGGGAGCACGTGCTCCCCATCCCACTGCAGCTGCTCCAGCAGGTCGAAGGGTGCCTGGTTTGGTACGCGCTGCAAGAGTGGAGGTGGTTTGGTACCACCTGAGCCCAGCTCCTTGTTACACCTTGTTTGGCTGATGTGACTCTGTGACATGCTGTCTAGATAATGAAAGTGAAATGGCGCTTTTATCACCACCAGGTTTGAATAGAGCCTCGTGACATGACAAAATTGTGCTTCTGAAACCTGGAATTTTTTTCACTAATAAATTTTAAAGAATGGCAAAGACAGAGCAAACATTGGTGCTTTTTGGTCCAACAGGATGTTTTAAAATTCACTGAGGCAATCTAAATGCAGGAGACTACTACTGTCTCTTGCAATAAATAATTTGGAAGAATCTTTCTTTGTAACAACATTTTCACCTACACACATAAACACACCCTCAAATACACACTCGAATACATCCTGAGCATGACTTGCCAAGAAACCAGGAAAATTCTGATATATAAGGAGTTAATATTTTAACAGATGTGCACAATCAAAATGAGAATTTAATCCTGAATTTGATCAGGAATGCATGTGGAACTCTGCTACAGGGAACGCTGAAATTCAAAATCATTATCCAAGATCTTTTGTCTTCTTTAAATCAGAGGAAATCTTGTGATTCAGATTCTTCAATTCCTGGTTCCAGTGCAATTCTAGAGTTTTTCATGTTGCTTTGGTTCTTTGAAAACTGAAATCAAAAACCAAAACTCACTCACCAGGCACCCGAGAGGGTATTCATGCCACTTAACTTCAGGCATCTCACTGTTCATGGAGTCAACAGAGGTTCCTAGCATGGCTGCTTTGAAGCCCTCTTTGAATGAGCATGCCTGTCTCTATTGACTGTACAGGTGGCTTTGGCTCTCAATTTACGTACCTAATTTAGATGAGGTTACATGGTGTGATAATTTTCTCCTCAAGCTCTACTGTAGCACACATATATACAGGCTAGTCAGCCACAAGCTAACTCAGTCCTGAATGAGTGTGGTCTGAGTTAAATTCAGGTTTTAGCTAAAAATGGGCCTGAGTAAGTACAGATCTAGATGCCCTCAGTCTCTAAGAACCAAAGATCCTATTTCTGTATGCAAATTTCTCTGACCCACCTATAGCTTTGGCTAGAAATCTGGATTATTCTTTTCCTAAAAGAAGCTATAAACCCATTGTTCAAAGGTTCCTTATTTGTTTTAGTCCAATGATACAGTACTGTTAACATCCCCAATTTTGAGTGTTAAGTTATTTTACTGAACCATTTTTTCATTATGTTTCACAAGTGGCAAAGAATTTTAGAGAAGTACAAATACCATGCCTGGCATTTGCATATCACTCCCCATTAAAGCATTACCTCCTTCTTCCTTCCCAGCTCACAACCCACAGAGGTTGAAAACAAGCAGGTAACTACATCCTGTTAAAGCTACAAAGAAAATCCTACAAGCACAATGCAGTTACCACATTGAACCAGGCAAACGGCATGCCTCAGTGCAAGTTCTCCATCTGTGCTGGATGTACAGCAGCTGAAAGGGTTAAGAGAGTGAGGAGAGCTTTCAGAAATACCTAGAAATAAGGATACCTGCAGGGCGTGCTCAGTTTGTTTTGAAGATGTGTTGTTCTAACACAGTGGTTCACTGGTTGAATATATTACTATTTGATATCCTGCTAGACAACTGTGGCTGAAGTTGTGTGTAAGATCAGTTAAGCTTTCAGTCAGGATGTTCACGTCTTCAATGATCAAGCCCTGGACTTGTCTGTACAGGCAAGCCCACATGACAGGCTGCAGTGGGACTGTACTGCACACCAGCCCTGCTGCCTTCTCCCATCCTGGGCTGCCCAGGTGAGGGGCAGCTCCATCAGCACCCGTAGGAGCACGCTGTGCCCCATGGGGCACACTCACTACATCCACAGAGAACAGAGCACAGAAACTTGTCTGCTACATGTTCATGAACTGCTTCTCCTTATTTCTAGCCTAAGTTGCTCCTGCTCCAAATAGCCCCTTTCTTTTATGTCCTCTCATGCTGTCTTCTGGGGACTTTAATTTTTATTTTTTTTTAATTTTTTTTTAAATCAGAAGACAGGTGCATAATATGCCCTCCTCAAGTCAATGCCTAACCTCCTTCTAGGAGGACAGGAGAAGGAGCTCCATCCTGCCAGTTTCCTCTGCACCCGTTCGACTTGACTCCTTAAAATGGACAAATTCTAGAGTGTTTCACAAATCTCCTCCCTCTGTACTGAATTCATCCAAACACGTTTCATGATAGAAAATTTTGCCTCTCCACTATGCTGTCAAGACCTGTTTTGAACTCTCAGCACTTATAACTGGGGTGCTCAAATATTATCTTTGTCCATAATAAAACTGACTGTTCTTTGCTTCTTGCCTCTTCACCGCAAAGGACTTTTCTTCACATCCTAAAAGTAACAACATTTTCCTAATGGTCTCCTGTGAGAAACTTTACACAAAGCATTTCGGCACTTAAATAAATCATATCCCCAGTTGTTCACTGGGCACTACATTGTGAACTCTTCCTAAGAAGGAGGAAAAGCAATCTAATTAGTTAATCTTTGCACAGTACGTTGAAGATGAAAAGTGCTACGTCTGTTTAAACAGTCTTACACCACCTGGTGCATTGCTTTCAGTTCAGTCTCCCAAATTGATCAGGATTCAACACCAGTCCCCATGGAAAGCATCTGAAAGAGCCCTGGCCACCACCCTCACTTTCTACCTTGTGGGGATGCTCCTCAGATGACATCACTCCCCACACACACACATCAATATCCTTCCCAGAAAGAAAACAAAAAGCTCCTCGAAACCCTAATGCTGTAGTTTGGCTCTGTACTACAGACCTTTTTCTACAAACAGAAGCTCAAAAAACTCTCAGTGGTTTGAGGACCGATCCTGAACCCTTTACCCATATACTCATTAATATTCACTTGCACCAGCAGTGCTGGATGAACAGCTGATAGCTGGAATAAGGGAGTCACAGTACAAAACCTACATGATTTTGAAATTTTCACTGCTATGTGAACCAGCTGGAGAGTTACTAAAACACAACAAAAGTAGCAACAACTTCTAATCAGCATGTCTCCTCAGGCCTGGAAGGGGGTTTGGTGAAGAAATGAGTCAATCGGAGTAAGATCAGCTCTCTAATTTATAACACAAAGCACCAATTAAATAAATTAATCGAAAGACAATTAATATCTTGTACAGTAGCAGGAAATTCAGACCCCACTGGTGCGGCACATGCAATGAGTTTGGAAGCTGGCTAGACCCCACGTCATGTGGTTTTATTGCCGAGGAGCTGGCATTATTTCTCTTTCATCCAATGCCTTTGCTTTTTGTTTTCTGTTTTTAAACAAGGATTGTGGTTGTTTCTAACCCATATGTCTCTAGTTTTGAGCCACGTGGTTTGCCCCCTCTGTCTCTCATCATTGCTTTTGGCCCAGTTTCTTGACAGGAAATGCGAGATTTATTTTATCTGGCCTGAACTACATTGTTCCTTCCTGACTACTGGTGTTACTTCACTCCAAATAACAGGCCTTTGCGCTTACTGCCTGCACAAGGTCAAAGCCTGAGGGGAACAGACATATTTAAGAGCAACAGTGAGAGAAGGAGATAAGGCTTCAGGGCAAGAAAAGAGAATAAAAGGCAGAGGGGAGACAGAGAAACAATAAGAAATTAAGATGTGATGTTAAAAGATTTGTTTTGGAGGAGATCCCTGGTTTTCCTTCAGCCAGCAATAAGCTGAACTGCTGCTGCAAAATAACCCTTGGATATGGATTCAAGCCAAACTAGTAACACTAATTTTATCAATTGAAATAGGACATTGGCAGGTAATTTACATCATAAAAGAAAAAATAAAGTTGCCAAAATTAGTAAACAAATTTTTAAATGTTGCTTAAGATTTTTAGTCTTTCTCTGGTTGTTCAGCACAACAATCAGTGCAGAATGCAAAATACATTGATGGTTAAGATCAGAGCAAGCTAAATGCAAACAAACATAGAAATGCTGAAAATCAAACATCAATTTTTAAATGAATTACACTTGAGTTCCTCTGGTGCTTGTAGAATGATTTTAATATCTTTGCCTGGTGTCATTAAGCATACAGCAAATTAACTTGTAAAAGAGTGGGTAGGATCTGCACTGGGCATTGCAGCTCTGCTGAAACCCACGGCACTCAAACTACCCGAGAGGAGAAGAGACTTGCAGCTGCCAAACCACTTTTTGACTGATCAAAGGGCTAAAAATCCACATCTCTCCCCATACACCTGACCTAAAATGGATTGAAAGTAACAAAGCAAGCTAATTCTCCAGCCAGCAGAGGCACATACCTTGCCAGCATCCCAGTCCACAGTGCATTTACTCCTGAGCCGGGAGTGCAGCTTCAGCCTGCCCACTTACTTGCTTTTATCCTTGAAATTGGACTGAAGTAAGTTGTTCACAGCTTCAGATAAGCACAGGAGTAATGGGCACTTTTGCCTAAAACACATCCAAACACTAAAATAAGTACCTGTTTCAGATTGAATTCTTCATCTTAGGCTGATCTCAAATTTTGTTTTGTAAGACACTTCTGACAAAGTCATCCCCCACACCGTTTTTACGCACTATGGTTCAGAAGGAACTCAACTGCCTGAAGTCACAAATTAGCTACCAACCAGCACAACTACTGAGGCTCAAAGTCTCTAGATAACTCCACAAGTTCTGATGCTTCTGTGACTTTTTTCTGATACCAGTCAAAACAAATTGTTCAGGATGGGGCCAGCGGCCTAGGAGGAGAAGTGAAGAATGGCTCTTCAAACAACCTGAATGGGCATTAACAGCACTGGAAGTCAATAGCAAGAAGCAGTCCACACTCCCTCATAGTAGCTTTTTGCTATCTCAAAGGCTAAGGCACATTACTGGGTCAGTACCACACCCCTGCACTGAGCTCTGGCCGGCTCTGTATGGTGCAGAACGCCAGTGCTCTGCTGCAGGACGTTCTGATCTGCACTGGTGAGACCCTGAGCAATACCCCTGAGCTCTGCTTCCCGTGCATCACATCATGCTCCCACACACTGCCAGCCGGCTGCTTCTCACCTAAGGGAAAATGTTTGTCTGTACCAGGTGGAAGGTGGTGTCTGGTGAGATGTTTCTTGGTCCTCGTCCCAGAAACACAAGGACTGGGGGCACACTGATTCAGGTATTTCATTTACTTGGTCATAGCTCAGAGAAGAGCCTGAAAAATGCCATAATTGATATAAGGAAGAGCATGGGACCAAGTGGCTGCAAGCAGGAAGGAGCAGGGCCCGCCCTTTCAGCAGTAGGAGGTTATTTTGTTGACTCAGGTGAGCACTGAATTGTACCACTACATGACAAGGTGGGTAGAGCAGAGATTGTCCCCTGTGTTTTGGGGTACAAATTTCTAGCTGAGGTGTCGAGCCATTGTTTTACTGCAGCACATGACACTAGCAGCAGCCTGACTTCCTATTGCATGCTGAAGTCTCTCTCTTTTCTATGTCATTGTTACCCCAAATTGTTTATTCTTATGAAATATAGGGAGTCTTTTGGTGTCCTGGCTTAAAAACATGTAATCAAGCCTTATGGTCCCATTCCGTTCCCTTTTTGCTGAGGTCTGAAGACTCAGAAGTTTATAAAATGAAGAATGACCATTTAATAAAAAAATGGATGAAAAATGGAATTAGAGTTGGCAAGAGCTTTTCAACATAGTGGTGAGACAAATATGCCCTGTGTCATCTTCCTGAAGCTCACCCCCATATTCCTAGAGTGAGAGGCTAAAACCTGTGAGTCGCCTTCAGGAGTGCTTTGTACCCTTCAGAGTCTACTTGCTTCACTGCAATTAGGTTTAAGAGGTATTTAGCATTCCACGATTGCCCTACTTTATGGCTCCTTCATTTTCCTAGCTTAAAAAGTAGCGATGTTGCAACACTGTAGTGTTTCTGTTGTGATTGTCATGATGGAAGCAGAGCCAATGCAATTTGCCCATGTTTTACTAACCGCCATCTGGCAGGGATATGGTGACACGCTTATCTTCACAGGACTCTTGTTTTTCAACTATCTGCTGGACAACTAAGGAGATCACCAGGCTGCTGGGATGAGTGCCAGATGGGAGGCAGGTATGTTTATGAGTTTAAGATTCCTATTTTCTTTCAGTGCTTTCACATGCTGTTCATGGAGTGGCAGGAAAAGTGAAAAGGGGGAGGAGGGGATAAGTCAGTGACTAGACTACAACTGTTCAAAATCACTTTGAAGTTCTGCAAAACGCAGTTGTTTCACAGTTCACCTCTTATCTGTTGTTTGTTCACTTGGCCTTGAGGTCTGGATGGGTTTTTTGGAAGTCCTCTTTTCCAGTGCTTTGCCCAGTGCCCCCAGTCTGACAGGCAAGCACACTGCTGAACGTGCACACAGTACTCAATAAAACGGCCACACTTGTGCCTCTGCCTCATTCTTGTAGCTCTGGAGAGCTCTGGGTTGATGGAAGCACAGTCATATGCTGCCTTCACCAGTAATTGCAGGTAGCTAACATGGTGTTAGGACAGCGGCTAAATCTTGCACAGAAATCTTAGAGTGTTAGGGCTGTTGTTTGTACCAAGAACAAGAAAAGAGCCTCTGTGCACCTTCCTTCTCAGACTTCAGGGCTGCTACAATGGCAAAAACTGTTGTGACAAGATGGAGATTGAGTCTTCTGGGCGATAAATGCCTACATAACCCAAAGGATAACAATGACATCAAAACCATATAACTGTTTTGCAGTTTACCTAAAAATCCCACAAGAACAAACAGCAACTTCTGAATGGTGAAAGGACAACTGAGAACAGCAGATGAAGCAGTCAGCATCTCACTGCTCCTCAAGTGATCCAGACAGTAAGTCAACTTTGTCTAGAACGTGCTCAGGTCTCAGCTATGTGACACCTCAAGCTCCTCTCCCAAATCCCATATCTCTGGGTCTCCTTAGGTGAGGCCACAGCTCACTGCTGCGGGTCCCAGCTGGCAGGAGTGTGAGCACCACCTGCCCGGCTCACCAGGGCTGGAGCCAACGCTGTCTCCTGTCGATATTTCAGAAAAAAACAGCAGCTTCAGCAAATTCATCCAACAAATGCTGGTATAAACTATTTCAGTAACTCTGCAGTAAATATTAATCCCTGTCACACCCCACATACCTATACCTAATGTCATACCCTGACTCATCTTCTCACAGCGGGGCCAAAAATACAGCCTAGTTTTAGCCACTCTAATGACTAACATTTGTATTGACTGATGAAGAACCACAGCTAAAAATACAAGCTGCTTTAGCTCAAACTGAACAGTCATGGCTCACCAGTTAGGACTGAAAGATTCATGTTCAGCCCAAATGTAGAGGAGTATCTGTGGCACACTCTCACCAACACATTATATTAACAGAGCTACGCGCAATAAATCCTTATTACAGTAGGCTTTTCATAACAAAGATTTTTGATGAGGGGGCTGGTTTGGAAGAACCCTGTGTTGCATCAGTTAAGCAAAACAAACAACTCCTCACAAATTTTCCCCCAAACAAAAAACAGAGCACAAACAAACAAACAAAATCCTTCACCTGCCATACTCAGGCTGGAAATCAACCTGTGGTTATAGTCGAGGGTAAAGTATGTGACATGCACGCTTACCTTCCCTTTCTTCCCTCACCCTAGGTAAGGCAATTACTATGGAAATTATCTGCTCGATTATTAATTAAATATCTATAAATTCACACACTTACAGACAAGTCTCTCTCTCAATAGGCCTTGGCATAAGGGAGCACACAGAATTTTGGCAACGAGCTGAGAGTGGAATGGGCGGCACAACCTAGACATGCCCAAGCCTTCTTGACACAGGAACAGCTTCTCTTCCCTATGCCAGTGGTTTGCTCGGTGCCAGCTCTGATGCACACCCCCTTCCAGGAATGGCTCTCATCCATGCTGGCAAACAAAATGAGAGAGAAGAAAACATGAAATTACTCTTCAAAATGTAAGTGGAAGGATGAGCATGGTGCCAAGTGAGAAGTATCCAAATGTGAGATCCCACACTGCTACATGTCAGTTGGAAAGATGACACACATACAGAAAGTCAAGCAAACAGGTTCGTCCACAAAGGGAAGCTAAAGGAGATAATTTGCATTTTGGATAATAAAATATTTAAAGCAACACTGCACAAATTATAAATAAAAACACTAACTGCAGTCACCAAGAATGCAAGGACCCTATGTGGAAGGTGGCCAGCAAACCCGTTCATTAAATACAATATGATCAGAAGGAAATAGAAAAGTGGCTACAGACCTCTGAAGGCCAGCAGGTAATGCAAGCCAATTGGTTATTCAGTTCTAATTAAGGGATCCAATACTTATTTTGGACTACTCACAGAAGAATAAAGCAAGAGTTCAGGGTGAAGTAAAGCCTACTTTATTTAACAATCTGTGACTGATTATAAGGGAGCAGCAAGTTCCAGATGGGTGGGAGTGCTTACAAAAAAACCTCTATTTTCCTACAACTTACAATCAATGCTTTTAGTTTCCATGTGTTGTAACGTTGCCACTTAACACGACAAACACAGCAGAACAAAGAAACGTGAAACCAATTTTGCACCAAAATTTGGGGACTGAACAGGTCATGCCCTCTCACTCAACAAAGGACGCAGTTCAGGCTTCTAATTTTAGCATCTTATTCAAGACAGTATCTGATTTAGACCATTCCTCAGTCCAGCCCGTGGCTCTGACCTAATCCTAAGAAACTGTTTAATTCTGTTGTGTAAAATATGCAGGCTTTTTGGGGCAGAGATCATGCCCGCTCCTGTGCTGAAGAAAAACCATCACACAGATAACATTTAATAATGGTATTAACTCTGGATATAATTTCTTTGCAACTATTTTCTTTTAAGAGCTACTAGCATTTTTAAATGAACAATTGTTTTGCTTTTTAAATTAATCTTATTCGTGTCCTCATAACCATGCAGATTTATTATTGCTGTTGTGCAAATCACACAGACACATGGAAAACCCAACAGTTTGCGAAAAATGTAGCCTCTTTTCTGTTATAATTTTAAGTTCAAGAAACTGTTCATTTTTATATTCAGAGAAGGCAACACACTTTAGCTCTGTGATTCCTGTTCTGTGCCTTTGCCCACCCTGTACCTAATCCCCACTGTCTTGGCACAGCAGTGGAAAAGCAGCAGGACCATGAGTAATGGTAAAAGCCTGGAACTTTGCAGCCTTAATTGATTCATATTCTGTGAAAAGAAAAAGAAAAGGTCTATGTTTGTCTCCTTGCAGAGCTCCTAAGCAAACTCTGAGAGACAGCGTACATGCATTAGGCTAAACGTTTTTTTGCGGCTCAGCAGAGCTAGGTAAGATAACATAACACAGCTTCCATCCACGAGGATTTCCCTAGGCTCTACTGTAAAAGGGTTAATGACTGGTGTTTCCATTAAATCTGATCTCTCTGTTCTGCTGTAGTCTGATACAATCCTTGTTTTGCACCTATTTCCATGGACAAATGCAGTGCCTTCACAACAAGTAACGCACAACCCTCGCTCTAACAAAAGGTCAATTCATTTTAAATGGACGCACACAGTATTATTTCTACTTACACTTAAAACAAACAAACCAGGGCAAAGCCTGCCTACTCACTGTGCTGCTACTTACCAAGAATTAAAAGCTCTGCATTCAGAACCTAATGGATGCAGAATACATCTGTAGGCATCCATGTGTACTTTGAACAGAAATCAATATTATAACCTTGCAACTGCCAGCCAGGACGATATTCAGCGTCCCTGAGCTCTCCAATCCAAAACATCGATCATTTTGGCTCTAAACTCTCAAGGACCAGTTACAGATTCCTTTTGCTGGGAATTCATGCGCAGGTGAGAACAGCAGCCACAATAAAAAGCCCTCAAAACCTTTCTAGAGGTTTTCTAGAGGTTCTTTTATTTACTTATTTTTAAATGCCAACTCCGAATTTGGTTTTGATACAAAAAGACTGAGGTTGGGTGTTTATGAGCACCGGTCATAGGATGTACATTACTTTGGCCAACTGCTCAAACATACTGAAGGTCAAAACAGACCAAATAATGGGCTAGGAGGCAATGATCATAGCACAGACCCGCTAGGAACTGAACCAACACTGCAAAAATCACCTTCACAATCAATATTAGTTGACTATCACTCTGAAAGTCTCAGCTCAGAGACCAAATATGGGAAACGGACCTGCTTCTAGAAGGTGTTTCACCAGACCAGGTTTGTGGCAGCACCAGTCAGGTAGCATTGTTGAGAAGATGTAATGAGAAGATCCTGATGCTGGACAGTACATCATTCAATATTCCAGCATATATTTACTAAATATGTTTTATTAGGAGAGTTTAGTACTTGCATTAGTATCAGAAATAATTTTTATAGAGCTAAAATATTAATTGCTCAGAAGCTTAAATTACCATATGCTCCATGCTTCTCAGTTAAAGATGTTCAGGAACTTTCTGTAATGCTTTTTTGACAGAAAAATAGCCTTCACCAAATCAAACTTTTTAAAGAAAAAATTATGATTGTGCCAGAATACTCTAATGAAATGGAATATTTTGGTGCCAGATCAATGCAATTTTAAATACTTCAGTATATTTAAGCTGCATGTAAATGTCTATAGTTAATGGAATTTATCCTAAGACATTTGTGCAAGTAACTGAAGCAATTCTGGAGCAGCTAGCACAAAACTTATGAAGGGCATGGGAAGTAAGGGTAGAAAAGGACAAAATAATACCACCTTTCAATAAATTAAAATTGGAAGAATTATAAACTTCAGATTACCTTGAAAAATAAACTGTATTTATAATAGACTGTAAAATAAAATGTAAAAATAAAGTTTTTCTAAGTACATGGAGAGCAACAATGAGATAAGTAATACACATCAGTACTGGTCAGTTAAGAAAGTACCTTGTTAAACAAATCCTATTTCTTTCTGTTACATACAGTTCTGTTCAGAGCCCAGAAGTAGTCATTGCCATACTTGGGCTGTGGTTCAGTTTTTGAAACTGTCCAACACTACCTTCACTCAAGTAAACTGTGACCTTCAGAAGACGATGGTCCTGCTGTAACTATCATAGAGCAGACAGGAAAACAGTACACTGTTACAAAGAACGTAATGGATTATCACTAAAACGGAAGAATGCATACAGCAGTGTTCTGCAAGGTCTGCCCTAAATCTGGTGCTACTCAATATTTTCACTAACAGCTTGGACGACGGAATAAAGAGTGTTCTTATGAAATCTGCAGATAGCGTCAAACTGACAGAGACTGAGAGTAGGAAGACAGAATCGGAATTCAAAATGATCTTGAAAATTGAAGGAGCAGCCTGAAAAGGATGCAATTGGGACAAGAAGATGTAACTATAATTAGGTAGAACAGTTAACTGCATAAATGCAGGATTGGGAGCAACTGATAAGGGAGTAGTTCTTTAGGAAAGGATCTGAGTGTTAGAGTCAAGTGCAAGTTAAAAACACAATGATATTATGAAAAAGGCCAGCACCACGCTGGGATATGTATTATCATATGATACACAAAGGCACACGAAGAAAATCTTCCACTCGGTTCATCACTGGTAAGATTTCTGTAAGGAACTATTTTGGGGCACTTCTCTTCAAAAAAGTTGTGCTTTACCTGTAGCTGGTTTCTAATTTCCACCTTAAATTTAATGATCACTGTATGCATGAACATCTTTTTTTATTATCCTTTAAACTTAAATTCTTCTTCTCTTTCTTAGCGTATTAATATCAGGTAAATAATATAACTATTTGATCCTGCTAGTTTAAACAAATCAAATCCTTTATTATTTTTCATTAAACAGACTCTGTTCCCCAGATGACTTTTGTAGCTATTCTTGAACTGGTTCCAGTTTAAATTAATCTCTTAAAACACAAGTAAATGGAGCTGTATACAATATTCTACGTGCTTCGTAGATCTGCTTTCTTCTCTATTTCGCTGGAAACACCAAGCCCGATACATCCTGCACTCATACTGCCTTTTTCATGTTATCACATTTAATGTTTCAGGGTAATCTTATGATCACCTACATGTCCAGGTCTTTCCCTCTCACTCTGAGGAAGCGAGGAGATGACAAGGTATAGCGAACACTCTTGTCATTAGTCCTTAACGAAATGACCTTGTTGTTTATGCTGTAAAGTTTTATCTGACTCTTAATCCCATGTTCCTCAAAGTCATCTATTTTTTCACTATGGGATTCTGAGTGCCCCTAAAATGATAGTAACTCTCAAATCTGTATGGTTGGTTTCTATTTAAAACACAACTGTAAGAGCAATTAAAGTCCTTTCTTTAATGGTTCTCTTTTCCCCTTTTATTTAGGTATATGAATGATGAAAATCATAGTGTAAATTATTATCTGTTTGTTTGTTTGTATTTTTTGTCTTCTTTAAACTGAAGCCCATATGAATTTTTCAGTCATTAATTCCGTAACTGTCATGACCCAACCCTCTCACTGCTGAAAGACTGTTGTTTATTCCTTTTAACCCCTGTGATATGTTTATATTGATAGAACATTTTCAAAGCTGACACTGCAAGGGAAAAAAAAAATAAAAAGCATGTGAAAATTGCAGTCCCAATCAGGCAATAGGCTTTGCCAAAGGTCAGCTCTGTACTAGAGTTCATGGTTTTAAAATACATATTATTTTCTTTCTAAATAATATGCAAAACACTACTATTCATGATCTTTTATGCCAATACTTTTCATCGTGCTATAAAACATACTCTTTTCTACAAAATGGACTCCTTAAACACATATTGGAACTGACAGAACAGTTCTAGGTTTGATGGTAAAATTATAATCTGAAATTTTATGGCCTGTCATAAGGAGGAGTTCAGGTTGGAAGATTGTACAGCCCAGCTGATGGTTCTTTCTGGCCCTGCACTGATCTCTACAGCTCCTCATATTCACTGATTCTAACAAGGACAAATGCATTATCCAAAACAAATTAAACAACCAATATTTGAAACATCATTAAAAATGTTCTGAATGTTGGGTTACTTTAAAAATGAATCAGATAAATTTTAACTGATATTTCAGTAAAAAAAATACATGTGTGTGTGAAGGGATGGACTCGGGAAGGCTGAGGCTGACTTGTGTATTAGAGATGTTCTTTTCACAGTCTTGTGATGCATACTCTTCCACAGCTTTCTGAAGCAAGTATTTCAGATCCGGCTGCTGCACCAGCCCAGCAACCAGCTCTCATCACAAGTTTCCTAAGGAGCCTCAGCAGACAGATGGAAACGATACACATGCGCAACAGCCACTCCAGCACAATAGAGCCACTGTATCAGGAATGTGGGAAATACAGCATCCCTCCATCCCTGAGCAGGCTTTAATGCACTGGATTGTAACAGCTCCAAAGAAGTGTTTGTGGTCTACTGAGTCAATCATTTGTGTATTAAAAAGTCATAGCTGGCACTACTGTCTCTTTGGCACAACACTTAAAGAATACCAGTTAAAAAAGGAAAAATAAAAGGAACACACTAAAGCCACAGAAAAGTCAGTGTAATTTAGTTACTTGTGACCAGCAAAGCACATAAATACACGCTTAGCTTGATTCCAGTCCAAGTGAAGACAGGGCTTATGTCTTTTGCTGATTCAGGATCTTAACACCAAACATTACCTAAAATTGCTCTGCTGCTGAACACACTAGGTACATTCTTAATCTAAAATTGGTATCATACCACATATCACACTATTGCCAATAATCAACATAATTCCCACATACTAAGTAAGATGCACTTTCATATATTCTAATACCTTACTTTTTCCAGAGAGAACCCCACGTAATTCGTCGTATACGCACCTTAAAAGCAGTTGTTTCTCATATTTGCACAAACAGCTGCTAGCAAAACACAGATAGGCATGTGCTAAAGGGCAGCCAGTCCAGCCAGCATGACCCATCTGTGCACAACTGGACTCCTGAGCAGAACTGAGTTATCCATCAAGCAATTACCAAGATTCAGGCTTCAGATGAACTGCCAGGTCCACCTTACTCCCAGCATCTGTGTTGCCCTTGGGTGGGCTGGAGGAGAGGATGAAGCAGAGCTGCTGTCCCAGACACCGCTGCTTTCTTTGAAGGCATTGCTGCTGTTGCTGCCCAGCTGCTGGGTGAGGGATGGCTGGAGGCCCTACAGCAACCAGGGAGGACATTGGAAGAGGAGTGTCTCATCCGAGCACAAACACTGCACAGAATAGTGACAAAGACACATGGAAGCAACCTTTTCCTAACAGCAACCTCTTAAAGCACATTTACATCAGTTATTTTTGAGTGAAAAATTACTGCTGAGGTTGGTGGGGAGATATTTTTTCTTGCTTGGGGGACTGAGGGAATGAATGGGGGAGGGCTTACTGTTTTATAGCCTTGAACACTATGTATCTGAGGATAAAGAAGAGATCTATGCTAGAGGACAGAAAGATTTTCTCTTCCTGTTCATCTGAGAAAAGGACATGGCAAGAGAGAAAAAAAGAAAAAAAAAAGAAAAAAAAAAGAAAAAAAAAAGAAAAGAAAAGGAAGGAAGGACTAATTTGGATGTCAGAGCAGGGAATGGGCAGGCCTCAAAAATACTTCATACTGGTTGTCATCTTTCCATATATACAATTGCAATAGTAATTATAAAAACAAATAATCGGACATTAGAGTTGACTTAACCCTTGCTTAAGTACTGGAGATGTCTAACTCTGAAGGAATGTACAATGTGATGATAAATAAAAGCTGTGGTCTGTCATTAAACTGAGCTACTCCAGGGTTTTAAGAGCAAAAGATGGCAACCTGGGAATTAACAGTACTGACACTGCTGCAGTAACATCAGCCACCAAACTTCAACCAGAGCCTGTATTATACGTCAAGATTTTACATCCGTCTACTACGACTGATTAACTCCTCTTAGTCCCCGAATAGAGAGGGCACTTCAGAACATGCTTAAACATATCTGTATTTGGGAAAGTACTTAAATATGTACTCAAATTAAGGAGTATTTCTCTGAAATGGGGTCTCAGTTTCTCAGCGCTGATGCTACTTCAGCCTACTAAAAACTGGGCTTCCAGCAAGTCTGAATGATGTGCCTGGTGATTTATGAATACCAAACCTTTATAAAAATTGTTACCTGGGCAGTTTTTTGATTATATATTCACATACACAGAGAAGTACAGTAACAGACCCTTAAAATCTGTGCGTAATAAATGAAAAAAAACCCCCTCATTCTGCAACTAAGAGTAAAAAAAATCCTTGGTTTTAAATAAAAGAGAGTACTCTACACAAAATAATCTCTGGGCACTATTATAGTTTTCACATGAAGTGCACAGGATCAGCAAAACCCAAAGTTTCCTTGGAAAACATTAAGGTCCTACCCACTTGAGACATCAAGTCATTACTACTGCCCTCTTCCCTCACTGAAAAACTCTGCAAGTTTTGAAAAGGATGATTGCTTTAAGGGAAAACAAAGTGCGTGGGGAAAGAAACCCTTCTGAAATGAGAGCATTCTCTCCTTGCTGGCAGTGAATACAGCCCAGTGCTGTGCACTCGCAACTCTGCAAGCAAGATGATGCTCTTGCAAAACCCCAACTCGTCGGAGAGGACCCAGACAATTATCTTCAGACAAGTTGCATGCATGCCCTCTTTGCCAGGGCCAAAGTCTCAACAACTACATATTATGTGGAAAAATAAGTTATTTTCACACCTTTGTCCTGCCCTAGGTGAGTCAGATAAAGAACTGTGCTCAGTGTAGTGAACTGGAGGGCTTTTTTTTGGAAACAGAAGCTGCAGATCAGCACATAGTTGAGGAAAAGCAGCTGAACTGGATGTTAAGATGAGAGAGGAGCTGCAGAGGATCCTGATGCAGTAAAGATGGATTGTGCTCCAGATGTGGCATCAGGGTTATTAAAGTCCCCTTTATCAGACTGTGCAAACACATAGCCACGTATAATTGTTTACAGCTCTGTCAAAGATACCTGAGGCTTAGGATCCTGCAAAACACAGAGCACGAAAGGGTCTTTATTGACTGAATAAGTGGAGACCTGTTACTGTGTGTGTTTGTTAGCACTTCCAACATGATCGTGTGTCTTGTGCCACAATACGAAATAAAGAGCTCTTTCTGCTAAAGAAAACACTTCTCTGTCCCAGAATTCGTAATAACACATTTTTTCTATAGTTAGAATTCATTACATCTGACTGTTTTTTTCCTAACCTTTCTGGCTCACTTAGTTGCAAGGATACATTCAGGGTACTTTTGGCTCCTAAAGGGATTGAATTTTCCTTTGTATTTCAAAATAAGAATCAATGAAAGCTGATTATTTTTGGTGGTTTTTAGTTACTTCAGTACACAGTCTCTTGCTTCGCTTTGTGGACTCGGTTTGGTTTTCTAGGTGCCACAGTGCTATCAAAGTACAAATTACTGTACATGCTATTTGCTGACATTACAAGCTGTGATCTGGCATTGAAAGCAACTTAACTCAGCTGAGATAGTGGCATGTACTCTGTGATAGATTAGTGCACCAGCACAAGGAAAAGCTCTTATTTGGGTAACACAGCAGGCTTCTATCCATCATATTACATGTTAATTTGGTGACCTGAAACTCTTGATGATTCCTTAGCAGCTAAGGAGAACACATCCTTGTGTCTTTACAGTGCTAGCTTTTCCTTTCCAATCCCCTTCATCCTTTTTTTTTCTATCTTTTTTTTTCTATCTCAATACTTTGCAACATGAAAAGGATGGAAGCAAAAGTTTACATGCCTTAGCAGTCCCCACAGACTGCTTAAATAAACACTGCAATTGCAATTTAGACAATCTGGAGTCCATTCAATATTTAATCCCCATCCCAGGCTACAACTGCCAAACAAATAAAGGATTCATGGAGTACTTTACACTGCCATTTACTACCACAACCATTGTCACTTGACAATCCAGAGGAGGAGCCTGCAGGGTCTGATACTGCACCAGCTACATCTGTCAACAAGACAGAGAGCTCTACTAAGCAAACAGGCTTGATCCTGCTTTACACAGCCTCCCTTTGTCTTGCCCCAGCTGAGCCTTCTCTAATCTTCTCAGGCTATCTTCAGCAACACAAGCAGGAACTTCTGCTGGAACCAGGCAGACAAAAGATGCCTTTCTTCACCCCTGTGTACTGTTTAAATGCTTATGCCACTCCACTTCTGTCCCCCCCCACCTTTATCCCACGTTCCCACTCACCGCACAACTGGAGCGAACACACTATATTTGCAACAGCAAATTACACCAGTGTTTGTCATGTCAGAGGGTGGACAAACTCCAAATCACCTAAAACGAAAGTATCAAAACAACGACTTTGTAGGTTGAAATGCACTACATATTTTACTCTCCCTCAGCTGGAACTTATTTCAGTTACTTACTCTGAAGTGACACCTACACCAAGCTCC
Source organism: Mesitornis unicolor (assembly GCF_000695765.1). Taxonomy (NCBI): domain Eukaryota; kingdom Metazoa; phylum Chordata; class Aves; order Mesitornithiformes; family Mesitornithidae; genus Mesitornis; species Mesitornis unicolor. The sequence continues at coordinate 4,345 of NW_010170851.1, read as the reverse complement.
CATTGTGTTACTTTATGTCAGGATAAGCTGGCTTGGTTAGAGAGCTCTCATTTGTCTCCCATAGAAAGCCACTGGCATTAGAAATATTTACCACTTCCAACAATTGAATCTGCCTGCAGACAGTTCAGTGAAAATGAGCAAGGATATTACTCTAGATGTCCAGGCTGGCAAATACTAGCATTAGAAGTCTTGGACAGAGTATCTTTTTTCCATGGCTAGCTGTCTTGAATAAATAGTACATAAGCAGTGTCACCAGGTAAACCCACAGGACACACTTCATCACAAGGAAAACAAATGAATGCAAGATATCCAGCTGTTTCGGCATCAGGAACTGCAATATTTATTCTGGAAGGAGCAAACAACAGATGTGGTTGGATAGCAAGAGTTCATCTGGTTTTCAACCACACTTGAAATAAAACTCAAATTGCCATTATCATGTCAAAAGCACTTGATAAACGTCAGGAATTTTGGGGAAATCCTAATGCGTAAACCTCAACTTCCAATTGCTTACCCAGGTTAGAAGGGGCCTCACAGGACAAAATCCCTCATCAACATCTGTTAAAGCAACTATTAGAAAAAACTGTTTTTCTCAACTTCTGAAATTCACACGAACTGCATCTGTGATGTTTTTCCCTGCTTTGCTCAGTGATGAGACTTCTCAATCTGCCACCTTGAACTGCTCTTGCCAGAGACATGGCCCTGCACAACCACAGGCGAGATGGGTCTTGGCACCCAGAACTGTGTTGGCAGTGTTTTGTGGTAATCACTTGATAACAACCAGAGAGGGGTATTTTCATAAATAAAATGAGCATTAACACAACCCAGCCTTCTGGCTGTGCCACCTCCAGCACCCACTTCACCTGTGCCAGGGGACAAGTGGAGTCTACTGCCAGCACCACAGGTCAGAGGCTGGCACATCCACAGCCCAGCCCACACAGCAAACTAACGTCATGGTGCCACCTTGAAACCAAAGCCTTCAGCTTATTTTGTTTGCTTTGACGATTTCCTTTAAAAATACAATGGCAGAGAGTTAAAAGGGATGCATAACACAAAGTCACCATTAAATGAGTATCCACCTGTGCTCCACAACCTGTAGAATTTATAAACATTAATATTTTCTCCCCACATACGTAATCACACATTTTGTTAGCTATCAGACTGATGATGATGACCTGACTGACAGAAAAATCTATAGAGGCAAACCTGGGAGAGGAAAAAAAAAATTTAAAAAATTGCTAGGTGAAATCAGACATCAATGGGCCTGTGCCAAGAGTAGATCTCGCTGGTTAAATATATATTACAAACTGAATATCTCTTTCAATCTCTCATTCATTCCTACACAAAAAAGGAAGAAAGAAATTCCATTATCTGAATATTATTTGCTGTCAGCAGCATTATTCTCTACTAGTAGGAGAGCACACAGCTCTCCACTCCCTCACTATGAAGCATACCCCTAACTTTATATCCAATTCTGTTTAGTTGCATTTTGATTACTGTGTCTTCTGCAGCAGCAACCGCTGCATTGCTTTATTTCCTTTGCATGTGAATTTATATTGCTCCACACAAATGGATTTGATCCTTGATTGTACTCAAGCATCATTTCTTAACAAATAAATAATTCCAAATAACAATTTACATCTGTTCCCCTCATGTTGGCACTCTCACTTTTTAATCCTGTAAGGTTAGAGACATCAGAAATAACAAATTTTCAGGGTGAGGTTACAATTCATATATATATATATATATGTGTGTGTGTGTGTGTGTGTGTGTATACACACACACACACTAAGGGCACAAATTCCACATTCATTCTAAGCTTTTTGCCTCCCCTGTGCTTTGGTGTCCTGTCCCTCATTTGAGGTATTTGTCACACATTTTTCAAGGCCTGTGTCACGCATGTGGGTCTTGGCAGGTTACAAGTTATAACCAGCAGCCTGCATGACCCTTGCAAACCCATTTCTACCCCCCATCCGATTGCTTTTCTTCTTGCTCTCCAAATACCATCTTGTCTACTCCTGCTGAGATATCACAGAAATGTTCTTCATCAACATACAGTGTCATCTAACACATGGAGCCTGCCAAGTTTTCATGTTGTTATATCAGGAAAATATCCCTCAGGGGCAAAGGGAGAGGAAGAGGTCATTTTTCATCTATGGAAGAGTGAGTAACCCTTTTCCTTTGGGACCAAGAGAGTCTTAATTTAACAGACCTTCTTCCCTGTCACGCTGCCACTGCTCACTTGCAGACCACAACAAGCTAGGCAGCATGAGAGCCAGAGAATAAAGTGCACTTGCAGAAAAGTAGCGATTAAGCTTGGCTTGGCATGCTCGAATTCAAAATAATTAAATGCAGAATGGGAGAGAAGCCAAAAGTATAGGAGTTTCCAGTGCAGAGGAGGGAAATTTGTCCGGTTTCCAGGTGTGATGAGCAACCCTCAGAAGCCTCTCGTCACTTCAAAGAAGGAAGACCAAAATGTGGGTTCTCAGGTGAACTTCAGTCAATTGTATAGATCTTTTGAATCCTCAAAAATAATCAGACTCAAGGATCACTCAGAAACGGGCTTCTTCAGGGCTGGATTGCCTTCTTTTTTTTAAAAAAGAAACCAAACAACGAAAAAAGCGCCAAAACCAAAAAACTTCTTTGCTGTTTTCTATTGTGGGTAAATTGGCAATAGTATAGTTAAGTTTTCCATGATAACCTAAACTTTTTTTTTCCTTGGTGTACACTAGCCCAAAAAGGGATTCAGTGGCTGAATCGACATTCATTTTGGCTATGGCCATTTGCATTAGGACTGATATTTTCTCTGCCTTATGCCTTAGGCTCTTCTCAGCTAAATGCAAGGTAAGCGAAGCTGCAATACAACATAAACCTCCAGCGGCTTCATGAAAAGTGGCTGCTGGCTGGTTTTGTTTTGTTTTCAGAGGCATCTCTGATAACTCCATGGACAAATCAAGCCCAGTGGTACATGGGACATTTTACATGAAACAGTGCCTACCAGGTTTCTGAAATGAAACTGCTGAAGTCTTATCCCACTCACAGCTCAGACCCCACAGAACTACACAGAATTAAATAGTGGGTTTACACTAAGGTCTCATAACATGAAGTCCTTATTAGCCTGCCAAATGTGGACTATATCCGAGACCAGAATGGGTTCGTTTTCCAGCACTGGTATAGATGAAGAAAAAGATGTTCCTCCTATTAAAGCTCTCCACAAAACATCAGAAATTTAATTAAAATTGTTAGTACTGAAAACCTTCAGTCATTCTTAGTCAAAAATTCTGCTTTTTTCAGCTCCAAACCAGTTCTGCGTTTGTGGCGGTATTGGCCCCTTATCTAAACCAAACCTCCAGATTTACTCGGATTTGAAATTGTCCTCTTAGCTCATTCCTGTGACAAGCCTTGTTTGATTTAGAGATGTTAAGCAATAAAATCCTGTGAATACTTGCTACAAGTGACTTGTCTATAACAATGATAAGATAGAGCATGCAGAACTCTGCAGCCCCTGCTTTTTTGCCTCCCTTTTTATCCAAGCTAGACAGCAATCATCAGAGGTGGTAAACACCGTATTACCTTAAACAGGGCTACAAAGGAATGTTTTTACTTTGTTTTTCATGCCCCACATACAGGAACACGAATGTTACAGCAATTCTAAATGTGACTGAAAATTTCATACAAAAACCTGTAAAGCTTTCAAGACCTTTTTTCCCCTTCTGATTTTGAATAATCTTTTATAGTCTCAGAGATGACGCAGAGAAAGAAAAAAATGAAACAAAAAAAACCACAACAAAACCCCCTTTAGTTAGAGACGGCGTGCAGTTCCTCAGTAAGAACCCTGCACTTTCTGCCTATTTAATTACACCTGCACAGACCCCATGGGACAATCCTCCCAGTGGTGCAAATCACGTCTTGCTGAATACCAGATCCAGACTCTGAGCATCACTGCAGTTCCCCAGTCGTGTTTCTACAGCAGGACCACTTCATTTTGATGCCTGCAGGCTTTCTCAGCCTGAGGAACATTAACCAGCTGCCCAGCCAGTTAGTCAGGAAGAGTAAAAGAATGCCATCTTCCACTCAGAGCATTTCTCTTTTTGCGAATTACAGGGTAAAGGATAAAAAAACAGCATAAGCACGTGCACAGATCTTGCATATATTACACTGTACCCTCCTCTAATTCCTCTCTGTTCACAAAAAACCTTATCTTCTGGTAGGAGGAGGAATCTCATTTGATTCAATCCACTCAACCTTTGCTTTTTTTTTCTTTTTAATACTTTTTTTTCCTTTAAGTTAGAAGTGCTTACAGTGTGATAAACACGCAGCAGCGCGTGTTTTCCTTCTCCCCCCCCCA
>NW_010170850.1:4881-9928 GCF_000695765.1 Mesitornis unicolor | reverse complement strand
GGGGAGTGGGGGATCAGATTACAGGAGAAGCACTGACATCTGTGGCAGATGGAAAAACCTCCTTGCATTCCACTGCCCAAGGAATACATCATAACCAAAGCCCAAGTCACAAACTCATGGACTAGTCAAAGGTTTGCACTTCAGAATCAGCACTGGGGACTCCCACATTTCACACCCCACCTAACCCAAGTTGTCTCCCACCACTGATGATAAAATGGATCCTTGTTGTCTGTAAATACATACTTAAATTTCATTTAAAAAATATGAAAGAAAAAAAAAAATAGGAAAGAAAAGAGAAGCTTCCCCTCCCCAGTCCAAAGTGAAAAAACAAAACCTTGATGAAAAAAGCTTAAGCTTTTACAAGGCTAGGAAGTTGCTTTTACTGTAAAGCATTTGCAGGCCAATCAAAAGGTTAGAAGGGGGCAAGGGGAAAGTACTTAAGAATCTATTAAACCAAACTTGAGGGGAACAAGGAAGAAGGGAGAGAAACTACCTTTATTTTCTTTCGATGTTTAATTTTTGGTACATTTTTATCAGCTGGTCTCACTATCTTGTCTGCTTTTATCCATTCATCATACCTAAAAGCAAAAAAAATTGTACACATTTGTAGTTTTAAGCAGATAGTCATGACATCATAAGAGATAAGGGAAATTAATGGAGGAAAAAGAAAATTATTACCCATATAAAAACTGAACTGAAATTTGAATAAAGAAGTCATTTGTGTACTTTATAGTATGTGAAGTTTCAGCTAAGGTTCAATTCTTCACATGCTAGGACATAGAGGATGAAGACTTTTACACTGATGGGCTAAGAGTGAAAGCCGTATTTTTCTAGTTTGCACTGAACAGCAGGAAATTCACATATACAGGTAAAACAAACTACCACAATGATAATTCTGTATACATCTCCAGAAGTATATTTCATATGTATACTGTAAAATCTTAACTAGAAAATAAATTCTTAACAACTAAATAAAATGTGACCAGATAACAAAAGTAAACTCTTTGAGCCTGAGTGTCTGCAGAGTAATATTTGGAGTGACTACCACTTAGGAGTCACTAACTTAACACTAACACTTTTTAATTCATTTTCAGTTAAAGGTTTCCATTTTATATCAGAATGTTATAAGCATATAAGTAGCACCAAGATATTAACAACAGGTGTCTTATTATCTACGACTGGACCTGTTAAAAACAAATCCAAGACCAAGACCAGGGAAGTACATTCTCAGTAAGAATATACTGTAATTATGGTACTGCACTTGCCAGTTTCCTTGTCTATTTCTGAAAAACCTCAAGAATCAAGTCAAACTATTCTTTTTCTCCCAGTAAGCTTAATCTACTGTCCTACTTCCAACTGTGAATTCAAAAACCACTTGAATAACAAACAGGTCAGTTAAAAATTAGTATGTATTAACTTTTGCCTCAATGTACAGTCACACAGTTCTGACCCCCCCCAGGTAAACATGAAAACAAGAGGGAAAGAAACCAACTTAAAAATAAAAAAACCAAAACCAAAACCAAGCCAAATCAAACCACACATACCCAGAGAACTTGTACAAGATGGAACCGAGCACAATGCACCCACGACGAAGCTGGCTTTCCAGCTGGGCTTACTTGATCATCACTTTAGTATATACGATGACTGCTGATACACAGAATCACAGAACGTTAGGAGTTGGAAGGGACCTCAAAAGATCATCCAGTCCAACTCTCCTGCCAGAGCAGGATCACCTAGAGTAGGTCACACAGGAACACATCCAGGCAGGTTTTGAATGTCTCCAGAGAAGGAGACTCCACAGCCTCTCTGGACAGCCTGGTCCAGTGCTCTGTCACCCTTACAGTAAAAAGGTTTTTCCTCAAGTTCACGTTGAACCTCCTATGTTCCAGCTTGCACCCACCGCCCCTTGTCCTGTCATTGGCTGTCACTAAGAGCCTGGCTCCTTCCTCCTGACACTCCCCCTTTACAAATTTATAAACATGAATGAGGTCACCCCTCAGTCTCCTCTTCTCCAAGCTAAAGAGACCCAGCTCCCTCAGCCGCTCCTCATAAGAGAGATGCTCCACTCCCTCAGTCATCTTTGTGGCTCTGTGCTGGACTCTTTCAAGCAATTCCCTGTCCTTCTTGAACTGAGTGGCCCAGAACTGGACCCAGTATTCCAAATGTGGTCTCACCAGGGCAGAGTAGAGGGGAAGGAGATACAGTCCCAATTCAGCTTCTTTGCAACTACTGCCAATTATATCTACAAAACTGACATATCGATTAAAAAGGATTAGAGAAAAATATGCACATTTCTAACTTGCTTTCCTGTACACTCTAAGTTAAGATCTATACAAGGGATTCCAGAAGGTAAATACTGTAGTCTATTAATTTAAATTTCACATAATAAAGTCTGGAAAAATAGTTTTCCAAAACAATTTCTTGCGGGTTTTTTCCCCTCTATGCGACAATGCAATCGTAAAATCTAGCAGCAGTTCAGGCAGACTATAACATCGTAAGATCACCTGCACTGCTGCAGATACAACTGTAACTGTGCAATTACCATGTTACACGTATGCGAACAGGCTCAGATTTCTCTCCAAACCTGAAACACAACTCTGCAAGTACTTTCCAGTATGGAAAAAGTCCCATATTCTGTAAGATTGTGGGAAATCCTACCTGAAGTAACCTTTCTTCAAGTCAAAGATGTGCTTTTCAGAAGTAAAACTGCCAAGCAGACTACCAAATGGACTTTGCTACCCACATAAGTGTAAGAGTATTTCATTAGAACTAAATGCATGCAGGAAAACAACACTAGGACTGGACAAATACAGGGCGAAAAGCAATTATTCCTACAGCATCCTTTCTGCTACAAACAAGCTGCTATAATACAGAATTTGTATTCACTCATTCTATGCATTTCTAATAAAAAAACACTCTTGCCCTTATGCAAAATCTGTGCACTGCACATCCTGTCTGTGATTCAAGGTAACTGCAGTGTCTGTTGGGGTGACAGCTGACAGACTGGGGTGCATACTGAAGTGAAGGAGAGAGGACAGCAGAATCTTAAGTAGATACCACTGGGTCTTAAATGTTATGTATTCGAAGCAGTGGTCAAAACTCCTCATCTTGAGGAACACAAATTGAAAACCTGTGTGTGACTGCCACAGTTCCTGGCCAAAGCATACCCCGCACTACTCCTGACTGCACCTGGAACAGCAGTAAGACCCTTAGCATCACAGAAATCTTGAATCTTCTCCAGGGAATCAGATGCTCACACTTCACATGTTTGTATGGCACGGCTCCTTTCACTACTCACACATCAGATGCATACGGTTTGCCTAAACTTTTGACAAGTGGACCCTAGGCTGAAACAGATCCTGCAAAACGGATACATCCCAAGCCATAGCTGACAGCATGACCCTACATGTTATTCTCCTCTACTGCATGACAGAGAAGCACCCTGAAAGCTATACAGCGCACCAGATGACAAGCTGCATCTGAACAGTGTGTGTGACTCAGACTAGAGCCTTTCTTTATAGAACTGCACCTTATTAAAATAGGAAAAATTAATTCATCACTGATCTTGCTTTGGACAGCCTGTTCACAAAACAAGAAAACTAAGAACATTATGAAAGAACATAATGAAAGAAGTTCTTCAGCTCCCATTACAAGAAGTACGTGCTTCCAGAAGACCTGGGTTGTTTTACTGCAATGCCATCTTTCACACTTGTTTACCTCATATCCCTAAAGCAAGCAGCTGGGTGTAGGAAAGAAGGTAAGATGAGAAGGTGTTCCTGAAAGAGTTTGCAGACTCGTTTGAGAACCAAGAGGAAGGATTTAAAAAGAAATTCTTATTTACTTACTCTTTAAATAAGGTTTCCTATGAAAACCTGGAATGCCTTCAGAAACATCCCCTTTGCCTTACCAAAACAAAGACAAAGATGAGCCTGTAAGCAGAGAAGCTTTTCTGCCTTACTGAATAAAATGAATGCCTGCCAGAAAGGTGGGGTTGAACAGGAAGGAAGGAAAAAAGGAAGAATTAAATTAACATCTGTATAGTCGAAAAAAAAATAACGGGCACTTTGCATAAGAGCATGTACTGATTCCACTACATCCATAATGTACTGATTGCAAGCTGAATTAAACCACAACTTATTCTCAGAGATTGCATAGTCAATCCTCCTCAGGAGTACTAAAAGGGAAGCAATGACAAAAGTGTACTTTTCTAGCGTCCAGATTTATACTAGCAAAGGTATCACTTTCTCAGGAAGACAAGTGACCTCAAAGAACTAGTAAGCCTTCAAAAATTCACTGAAAAGTTGCAGTATACTATCTGTATCTGCTAACAAGAATGAATCAAATGTTTTCCTTGGCTATAATCAAAGCAAGGAGAAGATCTAGTCTTATAAGCAAATACTGGAATATTAGATGAGGACTCAGACTTTTTTCTTTTATTAATTTTTTAATAATTCTCCCCCCTGCCATGACATACACTGCTCTTAAGAACCTGAAATCTGGTTACATACCCCTTTAATTTCAGTGGTTGACTTAAGTACAAAATTTGTGTATTGTTAACGCTTCAACAAACTGGGACAAAAATTAGCACTTTCACATTCAATTTCTGAGGAAAGCTTTTTCTGGTTAACATGTGGTTAACATAAAGAGTTCTCTCTAACGGTAGACATTTTTGTCACTCCCTTTTCACTGCAAGTCAGGCTCCATTGAACACTACAATTCTTTGTCTTTATAAGAGACACGTATTGTCTGAATCTCAGGAGCTAACAAGATCCTTTAACACACAGTAGTGCAGCTGTATAACGCTGTTAAGCTATATTCCATTTCTGTATTTACTATTAAGAAAAAGAAAAAAAGAGATGTTCCACAGTGGTTAGTGTCACTGGTTCCAGAGCATTTAAAAAAAAAACACCTAACAAAGATGAATAGCAAGATTATTAAATTTCACTGCAAATACACTGAAATGTGTGTGCACACGTACAGTTATTCTGATTCCCAGACCAATACTGAAGTTATCTTTTCATAAGAAACATTAGTAGTTATCTAAGAT
>NW_010170850.1:4346-4844 GCF_000695765.1 Mesitornis unicolor | reverse complement strand
CATACTGACCACAAGGGGAAACAGAAAAGTCAACTTTAAGGGGCAGGAGAATGACAGAATTAAAAAAACCTGGATGATCAGAAAAGTCTATTTCAGTGTATCCAATGACCTAATGTTACAGTATTTGGCCCTGCTAAATACTAAAAGTAAGCCACAAAGAATAAGGAGTGGAGGGAATTGCTACCTATCCAAGTAAAGTAGTTATTTTTCTAGGTTATGACTGACTAAAAGCCAAATCAAGTTTCATTACATTACATCATACAAGATTTGTCTTCACAATACTAAATATCAAAGCATTTAGATAATGCCTTAAGCTCAGGCTTACCCACGTTTACTGTCAAATCTAAAAAAATAAGTAATTGTACTTGAATTTAAGAAGTTAGCCACATTCAGCAGTCTGCACACAGTCCCATGGCTAAATCTCAAACACTGATATCTTTTTCAGTGAAGAATTCTACTCTCCCAGCCCCTTTCAGAGGGCTCTTTTGAAACACCAGC
>NW_010170850.1:0-4331 GCF_000695765.1 Mesitornis unicolor | reverse complement strand
CCTGCTGTCAGGAAGACCAAATGACTCCCCTCACCTCTCAAACGGTGCAAGTTTACTAAAAATGCTTTTCTAATCAAATCTATCCTAGTCACAGAAATCATGCCTCAGATATCAATCCACATATTTGTTTAAAATGCAGAGTTCAACAAACAGAATCTTTATTTCTCCTTTGAGAACCAGAGTGCTGGAATATCCAAGGTGAAGGACCATTTTTGGCTTCTTGTTTCTTCAGATTCAGAGCGGTACTGCTCAAATAAAACTCTGACCATCTCACCTCATAGCATGCATAATAGCAGAATATTTGCTGAAAAAGGAAAATAACTTCTATGTTTACACGTGAATTCCAAAACAAGAGTTTAAAGGCAAGAAACCCATCAGAATGGTACACAGTAATCCTCAGCAAGTAGGATGCAAATTTCAGCAACTTACACCCGTAAGGAAGTCCCACCCAATAATCACTGAAACATGAGTCACATTCCAAATCCCACCTTAAGCAGGCTGCATCTCCCCTAGCATCTTGACTTCATAGCCCACTATGCTTATAAATGTTGCCTGAAGACAGTTTATGTGAAAGATCATATTCCTGTAGATAATATATACGTAGGTCAAAATACGACAAAAGATTGGTATCAAAACCGGCAATATCAAAATGTTCCTCCTCAGTAGTGGCTTAGGAGGTCCTGGAAATCACCAGGCCTAGATGCAAAGAGATATATTCAAGGGAGAAATGTATCATGCTTCTGTAATTGTGACCTTTTCTAGCAGATCTTGCTAGCACTGAATAAACAAGATTTGTCCTGCCCTCTTGGTCAGAGGTAGGATGGTAACCAAAGTTCGGATGACAGAAGAAGGTCACAAGAGCCTCAGAATTTCCAGAAGAGGAAAAATAAATTAAAAAGTACAGCAGATTTGCCTCAGACTTGTTTTCGTTTGAGATCTATAAACACAGTAATAATGTTTAAAAGATGACAGCTGGGGACAATAAGCAGATACCTTGAAACTGAGAAAAAAAGCAGAAGACTCAGTAATTGGCTTAAAAGCCACTCAGAAGTTTTCGTTTTCTCTACTGTTTTCAAAGTTGCTTCAAGTTTGAAATGGCAAAAATATACAAATACGTCACCTTATTCCTATTAATGGTATATTAAAGACAATAAAGAGCATGTATTATGAAAAGCATAAGAAGCCACTAGGCTCAGAGTCTCATTTGGAAGCTTGAGGCAGCCACAGGGGAACGACGGGTAGGGAGGGGTGGAAATCAGATTTGAATGAAATGCAATTATTTGCTGCACACTAATTTGCCACCAAGAATCTTGTACTTCTCTTTTTAAATACCATACTGCTAGTGTACTCTCTGCTTCACTGAGAAGAGTGTGTCTATAGACTCAGCTAAGTGCACTATTCAAATATTTTATGAGACAAAATTGGCTTAAGAGAGCCAGAGGAGAAATTTGTGAAAGAGTGAGCTGTCACTTGTTTTATGGAGGTATCTAAAAATAAGATGGGGAATGAAGGAAGCCTTCTTTGAACAAGTAATTTTAAGATGATTTTCTAAGGAACTAAAGTACTGCATTTATATAATGTTAAAAATCTAATAGTTTCATACAGTACAATGACCTTCACAGAACATCAATACTGAAAGTTTAGGACTCCAGATGTCTATGCATTTAGTTTTTAAAATACACAAGTGTATTTTAGAAGTAATTCAAGAAGTAATCACTAACTAAAACTCAAGTTACCTCACATTCCATCCACAGTAGTGCACCAAGTAAAGGACTTCTCCACCTTCGATGTCAGAATCTTTAATACTAGCTTCATACATTTTTTGGTTTTTCCCTCTTCCATACCGCACTTGGACTTTCATGCCTGGTGGATAGCATTCAAACTCTTCTTCTTCATTGTTATTGTTGTCTTCTTCCTCCTCCTCCTCCTCGTCTTCCTCCTCCTCTGCTTCTTCTTCATCTTCATCATCTTCTTTATTCGTGTCATCTCTTGAAAGGTTTAAAAAATTGTAGAGTTAATACGAGATACTTCATATGCTTTTCAGTTCCAAACCACATATATTGATAAATATTGTGGATGCATTAGAGACTGGGAAAGAGCAGGCTCCAAATACGTGAAACTGCACTACGGCCGCGCAATATCAGCAAAATAGGATATAGCAATACACACAAAATCCAGTGACTGTAAGGTGCAAAAATGACCGAAAGAAAAAAAATAATCCATCAAAATCTGTATGAGCAGAAGTTGTTCAAACTCATCTTTATATGATTCTTTCACGCAGTCCCTCTGTTTAAATACTGCTTTTTCAATTCAAACTCATCCTTCCCAATATAAAGTTCCCAAAATTCCTTTCAACCTACAAGTTTTACAAACTTGCTTCCCCAAAAGATCCTTGCTTTCTCACAATAAATAATCTCTATCTCAACACCCTGAAGCCACTGCAACCAAAACCAGCTTTTAGGCAAAAAAAAAAACAAACAACCCAAAAACCTTACATGAGATTATTTAGCAAATCAAGCAACTTGTGCTAACTTATGACCTTGTCAGTCCTTGCCAATTATGCTGAAAGTCTTCTAAATATAAGTCAAACTTGCATTTAATTGTTATGTAAATACACAAGCAGGTGTTCACTGTTTTAAAAAGTAAGCTAATTTTGAATACATTTCTGGATATTTGGACCAATTTTCAGAAGCACTAAGAACCCACAGATCTTGCTAGTCTCAGTCAGTGGCAACTATGGGCTGCTCAGTGCTCTGAAAATTATCTCCAAACAGCTTAAAGAGGCAGAACTACATTATTAAAGTTAAAGGTGGAAAAATATCTTTTCATCTTAAGTACCTTTAGAAAACAGTATTGTTCAACCTCCAATTATTCTAATCCTACAGCCTGTGCAATATAGAAGAGATTAGGGACACTTACTAAACACTCACAATATCCACAGACCACTAATCATTTAAAAACCTGAGATGTGGAACAAATATATCTGGATGTATTACAGGCTGGGTTAGAAAAGGTAAGTGCTGCTCCAAGTCCGATTCACACCAACATTTAAGTTAAACTCACAAACGTCAAAGTCTCTTATTAATAATCTAAATCCTTCCATGAAATTTTCAGTAGAAAATACTACGATAAACAAAGCTACTTTCTCTCTGTGAGAGGATCAAATAACATTTTAATTATTCAAATGCTTCTTTGTAGAAGTAAAACTGCAGTATTATCTAATTAGCTGGCAAAAGAGAATTCAGAACAAAAAGCTAAACTCAGTTATAGCGTAACCACACTGATTTAATGAAATTACTTCAGAAATGAATGCTGCCACACACACACACACAGAGATAGATATGCATACACCAAGAGACAAATGCTAAAAACTCCTTCTGTTGGTGTGTTAACCAAATCAAACCACAGAAGCTACATCTATTCAGGTATAAACGGCATGGACCAGTCAGTTTTGTTCTGGATGGCCAAGATTTTCAATTTATTCTATACTTTCAATGGACTACTTTGCTAGTGAAGTTAAAATGCAACACAAATGAATGAGCTTTGAAAGCTCACTTCATCTCCACTAGACATTGTATGGCAAAATTCATTTCCCAAAGAAATGATGAATAAAAGTCTCTGAAGACTCAGATGAGAAATTCCTCAACAGAATTCCGCAGCCAACAACAGAAAGCACCAACCAGTAACTTAAACGTTTTTAAGTTATACTCTCTGCTGCACTAAATCAAAACTCCTAGCTAATTTCAGCTTAACAGTTATTATAATACAAGAGCCAAAAAAACCAGAACTTGGCATCATGAGCAGAGAGCCACCATTGCTCCAAGAGCAAGATGAGCTTCTGATTTCCCATTACTAACATGACTTTTCAAAATTGTAGTGAATCAAATTTTGCCAGAATTCCTTCCCCTCCAAAAAAACCCCAAAACAATGAACAACAAACTAGTGGCACAGTCCTTGAATTGCTGTCTGCAAAGAAAAGTATGTATATGAGGAAGATCCAGATTTTCCAGACATTGGCAATTACGGTGCCAGTGGCTCTTTGGAAGCTATACAAGTCTGGAGTCTGTCTGACCTTACTCACCCTATGGCTTTCTTGATGTCTCAATAGACATTCTACAAGGACTCCATGACAATGCCAGAACTTCTCTGGAAGAGATGTGTGGTGGGAACACGTGGAAGGAATGTCAGAAAGCAAAAGCAAAATGGAAGCAAAGATGGCTGCAACTAAAAAGTGTTCTAAGGAGTGATCTGGTTAGCAAACATAAGCTAGAGATTTTAGAAAACCAAAGGAAAGCAAAGAACATCGTCTCCCACAGCATCCTCCTGGAGAA
>NW_010170849.1:8398-17396 GCF_000695765.1 Mesitornis unicolor | reverse complement strand
GGGGCCCTTGGGGGCGAGGGCTGCACAAAAAAGGGGTTCAGAGTCAGAATTCAGTGTGTAACATCACTGCTATTTTCGGAGGATGCTTTTACGCCGTGGATAATGGGCTGCAGGGCACCTCTGCTGAAACGTAACGGAGTTTCTTGAGTAACTCGTGGGGGTTTCGCCCTTTTGGCATTGGGTGGATTAGAAGGGAGAATGGATGGAGTAAATGGTGAAGGGTTCGGTGGTGGTGACTTGGAGCAGGGGCCCGGGCGCTTGCACAACGCAGGAATGAAGCTGGGGCTGAACTGCACAGAAAAACCTGTTCTGTGTCCATTAATCTGCCAAGAGAACGGCTCGTTTTCCGTGGATGAGCTCCGAAAGACCTTTGCTTTGTTTTTCCCTCCGTGTGTTTCAACACCTTCCTCAAACTGCTTGCAAAGGGGCTTTGAGAAACTCGTTTGTAAAGGGGCAAGGAGCAAGTGTGGCATGAAGGGGGGTTTTAAAGGCTCTTTTCGGATCAGAGATACTCAGTGTTTTGTCCTAGGGGCACATGAAAGCAGGAGCAGATGCACGGATGTTTTCCAGATGGAAGAGATGCATTTCCCAGGGCAGATGAAATCCGCTGGGGTCCAAGGCTGCTGTTGTTTCCCCCAAGTTACTGTTTTAGTGATGGGTTTTTTTTTTCCTAAAAATGGAGAAACCCTAAGAAACGCTCAATTTCCCCCCAGGGTTTTCCTCGTATAATGGAGGAGGGATGAACGGCTCGAGCACGATGATGGATTTCCTGGAGGAGCCTCTCCCTGGTGTGGGCACCTACGAAGATTTCAACACCATTGACTGGGTGCGAGAGAAGTCCAGGGACCGGGACAGGCACAGAGAGGTAAAATCCCTGGAATAATGGATGTACTGGGGTGATCCTGGTCCTGATGGTGGAGCAGGGAGGCTCTGGATGGAGGGAGAGCCCTTAGGACGAGAGCTGAGAGCCTGCAGCTTGAGGAGAAGGGACATTGCATTGAACACGTTGCAGTGTTTCAATTGCTGCTTCTCTTCTGGCTTTTATTTACTTAAAAAGCTTTTCTGGGTTTCTGATACACACCTTAAGTGCCTTAATGGCGCATTTTCCTATGCCACGGCAAACGTGCTCGACTCTGAAGCACGGCAAAACCTGCGCTCCCACTCACGGAAGGTGCATGTGTTATTTGGGAGAATTACTTTGCTCCTGACGGGGGAGGAATCCGAGAGGATCGTGCTTCTTGAGCGTATTTAGTGCGTCTCTGCTCACACCATTGCACTTGTGAACGCTGCTGTTCCTCTTGAGTTGTTTGTGCTGTGTGCCTGAGAAAACCAAGTGCAATTCTTGCAGGGTTCATTCCCAGGACTGCACTGCTCTGCAATTAAAGGAATTTGCTTAGTAAGCAAGGGCCGCTCTAAATCAAGTACCCGTGTGCCCAGCGTGCTCCCGATGCCCCAGAAACCCTCGCTAGCAGGACTCCTGCAGGGCAACGACTGCACTCAGCTGGGCCATCTGCTCGCCAAAATAGTCTTTAATTATTTTTCTTCTTCCCTGAGCCTCACAAAAGCACGAGTATCTTAACAGCAGGGCACAGACTGGATGCGATCCCTGCTCCGTGTGTGAGCACACGCAACACAGTGCAGTGCCCAGACAGACCCAGTTAAGGGGCTCCATGCCACCCAAAAAACCTGTTCCCATCGATGGATTAAGAGTACAGACCCCCAGGACTTCTCCCACGTGCAGATGTGTGGGTGCAGAGGTGATGCCCATTGGGGTGGAGCAGGACGACCCGTATCCTCTCTGCAGAGATGCTGGTACCAAAGAACCGCGTCTGCTTTATCGAAAGGAGGTGAAATCGGGTCATGGCAGAAGTCACTGCTGGTCACACAGAGGTGTAGGGCTGGCCCAGTGAAAAGAAATAGAAAGGAAATCGTTTTGGCACCCGCCCCAACCCTTGCCTTGATTCAGCGGCGTTTCTGCTCGTGGCATTTGCAAGCCAAAAATCCAGAGAAGAAGACCCCACGCCACTCATTCAGGCAGCACGGGTTCCTGCTGTATTTATTCCTCGTTTAGCCAGCCTGAGTTGTTTGCATCAATGCGCCCTTTTGTCTGGGATGCTCCCTTGGGAGCGGCATGGGGCGCACAATGGCTGCTCTGTCCCCGCTGTCCCCTTGCCAGGGCCAGGCAGGCCCAGGGCTTTGAGGGGAGCTCACCCTCCTGGGGTGCCTGGGACGGGTCCCAGCCCCTCAGAGTGGTCCCTGTTTGGGTTTTGGGTGTCCAGGCGGTTGATGGAGACACCGACAGCTCCTGTTTGCTCTCATAGTGGGTATCGGTACCGGGTATCAGCACCCACGGGGTGGCATTAATAGATTGCTCAGAGGGTTCGAGTGTTGGTAACTCGCTGTGGCTTTAAAAGGTGAGGGGAGGAGTTTTGTCCTTTTTTGTGGAGAATCGCACCTAGGAGGGAAGCGTTACTGCAATATTTTCACTCTTTTGCTGGGAAAATTGAAGTATCTTTGATCCATTCTTGTGCACCTCACTAGAGCTGCATTTGCTGTGAGCCGTGAAATCACTAAATAGGGAATTAGTCCCATTTAGCTCAGATTGGGGCACCCAGCCGTAAGGGCAGCCACTGCCCGATGCTCTGTCTCAAAGCAGAGCATGTTGTGATAGCTGCTGTTTTGAACGTCAGGGGCTGATCTGCCACTAACAGTGTCATTTTTAGAGCGCTTCCACCAAAGTAGATCGGCATCTTAACAGTTTGTTGTTTCTTGTTGAAAACACTTGTCTAGATCACCAGCAGAAGTAAAGAGTCCACGTGGGCACTGATCCACAGCGTCAGCGATGCCTTTTCCGGCTGGCTCCTGATGCTTCTCATCGGGCTCTTGGCAGGTAAGAGCAAGGCTGGTGTTGAAACCGAGCCCTGGTTCTGCAGTGGTAGTGTCAGTTCCTCCCATTGACCCTGGCAGACCCCTGGAGTGGGAGATTTTGTCCCCAGAGCAAGGGCTGTGCTGGTATTGATGGCTCTGCAAATCACAGAGAATTATTTTTCAATGCTTTGAGGCTGTGTTTGTGTAAATACCCAGGGAGAAAACTGGTGCTGAAAGCTGTCCTGGGCCCTGCTCTGGATCTGCAGCTGGCACAGAGCTCTGAAATAGATACATAAATAAAAGCAATCATCAAAGCAGAGCTGATCCAGACGCTGGGTCAGAGGAGCGAGCCGTGCTGCGCAGCATCTCTGCAGAGCGCCGTTCCTCGACGCCGGGGAGGTTAATGCCTGCGGCTGCCAGCAGAGTTTCTTGTTGCTCTTTTTTTCCCCTGCTATACCGAGATTTGAAAAGGGAGAGGTGTTTTGTGGGTAGCCAGGCTTTTTTCAGAGCCTTTTACACATCCTCAGAAGCAAACTTAGTGCCCAGTGCAGCAGAGGTGGCCCAGCTGGTGCAGATGTCCCCGCAGAGCAGCGAAGTGGCCGTCGTGGGGACCAAGCTCAGTCCAACCCAACCCAATTCGCTGTTGATGGCTCCAGAGGAGCCTGCGGGCGGTTGCTCATTAACTGCAGGGTTTGCTCAGTGTTTGTTGCTGCCTCTGCAGCTCGGGCAGAGCAGAGGTCTCTGCTCCTGGCCTCGGTGCTGCTGTGGTGTTTGGCTGAGAGCAGAGCTGACAGCAGCGTTTATCTGTGGGGACTGGGGTTCTTTGTATCAGAACAACAAGAAATCGCTTGAAGAGTCCTCTCTCAAAACCTGAATTACTTTTTGTACTGACCCTCTGCTTACTTTGTTGTACTTGGCACAGCTGTAACTTTCCCCTCCTTTCGTATTTCAGGTTTGTTTGTTTGGGATTTTTATTTGGGTTTTTTCCTTGTTCATCTGTCTATATTGCTATTGGAAATGTTTCCCCCAAATCCAAAGTTATCCCCGTCCCAGCGTTGTTACTGCAGCTTCTGGGTCCCAGCTCCTGTGCTGGAGATGGGGGACACGTTTTATCTGTGTCCTCCAGAAATGCAGCACGTCCCCCTCTGCCTCCCAGACTCCTCGCTGTGCCATATTTAATAGGTGCTTTTTCAGTGTAACTGAGAAGAATTAATTTCTAGCAATGTAGGATGGGTTTGAATGCAGTTTGCCATGGCCAACCTTTGAAATATCAGGCGTGCTTTGTTTCCTGACCTTCTCTCTTCTCTCTCTCTCTCCCCCTATATATATATATATACACACACACACTTAAGTGAATCTTCCCATTTGGCTCTGCAGAATAAAAGCTAGTTGTAGGCAAAATGGTCAGCACTGCTCAATGTGTGGGTAGGCGAGCCAAAAAGTAATGGGGCACAACGTGACACTGAGTCTGCACGAGGTGACGATTAAATCCTCTCTGTTTTCCCTTTCCGCCAGGGTCATTAGCGGGGCTGATCGACATCTCGGCGCACTGGATGACAGATCTGAAGGAAGGGGTGTGCTTGATCGGCTTCTGGTTCAACCACGAGCACTGCTGCTGGAAATCCAACACCAACTTCGAGGACAGAGACCAGTGTCCCGAGTGGCAGAGCTGGTCCCAGCTGCTCCTGGGCCACGGCGAGGTGACGTGTGTGTGTGTGTGTGTGTCTGTGTGTGTGTGTGTGCGCACACCTGCAGCCCCCTTTTGCTTATCATGTCCTGTGTTGTGTCCCCATGTCACCCCACACCAGGGCTGTGTGTGCTGGAGGTGCCAGCTCTAGCTGTTCGGTGTTTAACATCCCTTGCTGGGGGCTTTAACAACTTAAATCTACACATTTACATGTGCAGTGTTGTGGCCATGTGTCTTGGAGGGTATTTCGCCCACTTAATTCCTGTGTTTCTGGCAGCTCTACCCAGAGCAGCAAACGTAACTGGGACAGCGCTTATCCCAGTCCCAGGCTGCCCGTGCACCTTGTTTGCTGTTTTATTTAGCAGCCTTTAAAGACACGATTGGTTCACATCGCTGTAACCCAGCAGATGTAACTTGTCCTTGAAACCTCAGTCTTGCTTTGTTTTCGGCTGACGACTGACGGGAGGGTGCATGCTCTTTGTGTGTGCCTCAGTGCGCAGCTTTGACGTGATCCCGGTTGAAATGATCTAATTTTGGGTAACTTTCTCTGCGTTTCAGGGGGCTTTTGCCTATATTCTCAACTACTTCATGTACGTTCTCTGGGCCTTGTTGTTCTCCCTCCTCGCCGTGTTGCTTGTGAAGGGGTTCGCTCCTTACGCCTGCGGCTCGGGGATCCCAGAGGTGAGTGAGAGCGAAAGCGGGTTGGGTGTTTCTGGGGTGGGTAGGGATCCACTGCCCAAAGATTACATGTGCCTGCTCTGCAGTAATAACTTTGGTGGTGGCTTCATATATATGAGGGTTTTTCCAAACTATTCCTCAAACAAGCCTGGTAGTTAAGTCTCCGTGCAGCCCCTTTAAAAAGTAAGATACTTGGGGATTTGCTGCAGGAGGTACAAACAAAAGAACATCATTTGTGGCAGGCCTCAGGTTTTTCTCAGCAGGGATAGCGACCCCGGAGGAAGAACTCCAATGGCTGTGTTTGCCTTTGCACCGAGGGGTGTTTTTATTGATTCTACATTAATTTTGATAGCTGGGAGGCTCTGAAAGCTGAGGGCAGGACTGGGATTAGTAAAACAGGAGCTCTGAGCAGGGCTTGCCTGAAAGCCTGTAGAGCTTTGTGTGCTTGACTTCCAGATCAAAACTATCTTAAGTGGTTTCATCATTAGAGGCTACCTGGGCAAGTGGACGCTGATCGTCAAAACCATCACCTTAGTGCTGGCTGTGTCCTCTGGGCTGAGCCTGGGCAAGGAGGGGCCCCTGGTGCACGTCGCCTGCTGCTGCGGGAACATCTTGTGCCACCTCTTCACCAAGTACAGGAAGAACGAAGCCAAGCGCAGAGAGGTACGGGGGACACGGGTGTTCACAGAATCCCAGGATGTGAGGAGTTGAAGGGCCCTGGGAAGCTCCCCCAGTGCAACCCCTCCACAGCAGGATCACCAGAGCAGTCACACAGGAACACGGCCAGGGCTTTGGGTGTCTGCACACAAGGAGACTCCACAACCTCTCTGGGCAGCCTGGGCCATGCTCCATAACCCTCACACTCACAAAGTTTCTCCTCATCTTCACCTTGAGCCTCCTGTGCTCCAGCTTGGGACCATTGCCCCTTGTCCTGCCATTGGCCATCCCAGAGCAGAGCCTGGCTCCTTCCTCCTGGCACTGCCCTTTCCCAATGGATCCCCAGGAATGAGGGCACCCCTCAGGCTCCTCTGCTCCAAGCTCCAGAGCCCCAGCTCCCTCAGCCGCTCCTCAGCAGGAGATGCTCCACTCCCTCCAGCATCTTTGTGGCCCTGCTGGGCTCTTTCAAGCAGTCTCAGCCAAAGCTTGTTTGTGTTTGTTTTAACTTCATATAAACTATGCTAGGGCTGTTTGAGAGGCCTGGCCTTGGCTGTAGGAGCAGGATGAAGGCTTTGCTTTCATGATGGGCACAGTGTAAGAACCAAGCTGACACCTAATACAGAGCTCAGGAGTGGTTCCTCATAGCATTGTATGGTTTTCTCTGGCCATGTCCCTGGAGAAGGGTTAATGTGAGCTGTGTAGGGTCACCATAGCCAATTTACCTCCTGATCCAAACCCGACAGCCCCCACCCAGCGCACAGGCAGGATTTTGGGTGGCCCTGCAGCACCACTGCGTTACCTCACCTGAGGAGTGCTATGGATGCAAGACAGGCAGGAGTCGGTGTTCTGGGAGGTGAAATTCCTGATGCTCTGGTTTCCTGAAGCTTTATCTGAGGTGAAAGCACAGCATGAAATCAGCTGAAACAGAAAAAGGTGACTGCCAGCAATGCCACTTCCACTGATTTGGGGAGGGAGTGTTGAGATGCGAACACCCATGTTGTTGTAGCTGCTTGCAGCCCTTCTCCCTAGGGAACTGGCTTGCTCCATCTCTTCCCTGCTGACCTAAAACAGGTCAGGCCCTGGGTTACTCTGTGCTCGCTGGAGATAAAAACTGTACAAATTGAGGACAAACAGCGAAAGGGGGGCTGGCAGTGTCTGACTGCCTGTGGTTTCTCTCTCAGGTGTTATCGGCAGCGGCAGCTGCTGGTGTGTCTGTAGCCTTTGGTGCGCCCATCGGAGGAGTGCTCTTCAGCCTGGAAGAGGTAACGCAGCATTTTTCTGTTGGCTCTTGGCGAGCTGCCTTGTATTGCAACAACTGACCCTGCTGGTTTAAAAACGCAGTCCTCTCATAGCTGCTGGGGTGTGGAAAGGAGACCCTGTTGAGTGCTCACTGGTGGTGTATTTGCAAGGCCAAGCAACCTAAAAGCTTATTGGGGTTTCAGGTAATTCTCACGAACACTGGAGAATTGATTTGGGTTGGTGTCTGTGCATGGCTTTGCTGAAGCTGTTGGTGTGCCCGTGCTCAGCAGTGCAGGCTGAGCTCACTGCCTCTGTCATCGTTTCCCTGTGTCCACCCTGTCCCAGGGTTGGGAACAAACCTACCGGGCTCATCCACTGCTTTTCTTCCCCAAAACTCTTGATCCTCACTCTTGATGCAGAGTCACCGCTGGTTGTTTCAGGGCTGAGCCCAGAGGAGGAGCGGGGTGGTTTTGCTCACTGAGCAGTGGTGGTGGCGGCAGCTATGGCAGACACCGCTCTCTGGCACTGCCGGCCTTGGCAGAGCACGCGAGGCCAATACTGCTCCAGGTTCAGCTGATGGCTGATCTGTCACAGCTTCTGTTGTCCGAGTGAGTCGCCTCCGCTGCACAGATCACAGGGCACGTGCTGCATTGGAGGTCAGGCCAGGAGCCGTCCTGGTCATTGCAGTCCACACTGGACGGGAGCTCAGAAGAGCCTGGGGTGTTTGGCTGGAGATGGGGGCGTGCAGCCAGCCCACACCCATCCCAGTCCTCACTTTTACCTCCCGTGGTGGTGACTTTGTTACTGGGGCAAGTGTTCAAGTTGCCTGAATCTGCTTTGGTTTTGCCTTCTCAGGTCAGTTACTACTTCCCTCTCAAGACGCTGTGGCGCTCCTTCTTTGCCGCTCTGGTCGCCGCCTTCACCCTGCGCTCCATCAACCCTTTTGGGAACAGCCGCCTGGTTCTCTTCTACGTGGAGTTTCACATGCCCTGGCACCTCCTGGAGCTTGTGCCCTTCATCCTTTTGGGGATCTTTGGTGGGCTCTGGGGAGCTTTCTTCATCCGCAGCAACATTGCCTGGTGCCGGCGGCGCAAGACGACCAAGCTTGGTAAATACCCGGTGCTGGAGGTGTTTGTGGTGACTGCCATCACGGCCATCCTGGCCTTCCCCAACGAGTACACCAGGATGAGCACCAGCGAGCTGATCTCGGAGCTCTTCAACGACTGCGGGATTTTGGACTCTTCCAAGCTCTGCGAGTACGTGAACGACTTCAACAGCACCAAAGGGGACGACCTGCCGGACCGAGCGGCCGGCCCAGGCGTTTACACGGCCATGTGGCAGCTGGCTTTGGCCCTGGTCATGAAGCTCTTCATCACCATCTTCACCTTTGGCATGAAGGTGAGAACTGCCTGGGAAGGAGCTCACCTTCTCCTCATCCTCTGCAGGGACCCCAGGTCCTGGAGCTTTATTTGCTCCATAAACTGATGTTTTCCTCCCCAAACTCTGCCAAGAAGGGGGCAGGTGATAGTCTTGAAGGTCTGAGTTTTTGGAGGTCTGCAATTACTTGCTCTGTTGCTCATAACAGAGGGCAGTGGAAACCTTTTAGCCCGAGTGTGGGCACCAAATACAGTCACTGAGCTGGTGTCTCGGGGCTTCACATCCCATTTTCCAGACACAGACTGCTTCTAAATTGTCCCACCTTAAGCCTTTTTGATATATATGCATTAGCTAATTGCAAAGCAATCAATATCCTTATTTGGAAATGCTTATTGATCATAGCTGTTCCTTGGTCAGATGGTTTTGTGCTTGTCTGGTGCCAACAAACTGAATATAGTGCCCAGGGCTGAGCTTTCTTGCCCTGGGGTTCCG
>NW_010170849.1:5534-8367 GCF_000695765.1 Mesitornis unicolor | reverse complement strand
GGGAGCTGAGCATCTCCCCCTGCCCCAGTCCTCCAGGGGTCCATGCAGAAAGGTGACCCCACCACGAGGGTTTGGACATTGTTGTTGCTGTGAGGTGGTTGCTGACACTCAAGGGCAATCATTGAGCCTGTGAGAAAGATGCACAGGGTGTGAGGAAGCTGTGAGAGATGTGGAAAGGAAAGGGGGGAGATTCCCTGGCTTCAGTGCTTTGGGGGTCCTGGAGGAGCTGAAGTGCAGAGCTGAGACTTCCCAGCAGCGGCCGTGCTGGGTTTGCCATTTCCAAATGCCCTCACTTTCACGGCAGAGCTTGAATCTCTTGGTCAAGGCATCGTTCCTGAATTTACCCTCAGCGTTGCCCCTCAGCTGGGCCCGTTTGGGCTTTGTGACCTGGTCTCCATGTTCCCGCAGGTGCCCTCGGGTCTGTTCATCCCCAGCATGGCGGTGGGCGCCATCGCGGGCCGCCTGCTCGGTGTGGCGATGGAGCAGCTGGCCTTCTACCACCACGACTGGGCCATCTTCAGCGGCTGGTGCAGCCAGGGCGCCGACTGCATCACGCCCGGCCTCTACGCCATGGTGGGGGCCGCAGCCTGTCTGGGTAAGGGGGCGGCTGTGGGAGCCCAGGCTGCCTTTGGGTCCTGGTTGGTGGTGTGAGGGTGGGCGGTGGTGAAATGCTGTGGCTCTTGCAGTCCGTGGAAGCCGGCTGCATCTTGAGCAGGACACGCAGTGGTGGGATGTGCAGTGTGCTCCTCAGCCCGTTTGCATTCAGGCATCGACCTCTGGTTGGACACGATAGGTTTAATGGGGAGTTTGCTGAATAAGAGACTGGCCAGGGCCTTGGTATTTTCCTGCGGGGTTTTAATTCATTTTGCTTCCTGTTCTGGCCCCAAATCCCATGAGGTAACTCCTGTAACTCTGCTTTTTGGTAACGCTGCTTCTGCTTGGCTGGATGTGAGGAATTGAGTGCACGTGACTGGACTTTGCTTTCCCTGTGATTCCCAGTCATCTCCTCCACGGAGTAACGTGTGTAACTCTTGAGGGACCACTTCACTCCAGGAGAAACCCTCATTGCAGCAGCAATTAAAGCTACCAAAACCCATCTTCGGCCTTTTTAAAGGGGATACACCTTCTTGTTTGCACGTAATCGATGAAAAATGAGTGCAGTTCTGCTCCGTTAACAGTTCTGTTTAGCACAGGACAGTACTGAAGGGTGTGTGCCCCTTCAGGAGATGGTTATTGGAGCAAAACTCCTCTAAAATATTTGGGATTTGAATCTGAAAAGGCATAATTAAAATATGCCAATGCAAAATGCTGCTATAAAAGAGTGATGTCAGTATTCAAAACGATTCATCTGATTTCTCTCACTGTTTTAGTGTTGAAAAGTGGAATGAGCAGTAGCCAAATTGGCTGAGAGCTGGCAAACTTGAAAGGGTGAGGTGTCTGGAGCCCGTGTTTTTGGGGGAATTAATGCTAAATGACACTGGCCTGTCAGAGCTCACACTTCATGAATCCGCCTATGGAGGTGTCTGTAAGGCCCTTCTGTGGCTTGGCCAGGCTGTTTTGGAGCCAGCAATTAACAGGGGAGGAAGTTAATTGTTATCTAAGGCTGCTTTGGGGTTCAGGGAAATGCCCCCCACAAACCCACAGCAAACCCTTGTACACAGCCCCATCCTCTGCGGGGATGGGGGGTCTCAGTGTGCCCCTGTGTGGCCTCCCCTGCGCAGCGAAGGTGACGCAGGAGTCCAGCAGCACAACCTCTTGTGGGTACAGGACCTCCTCTGCGTTTCACAGAATCCCAGAACGTCAGGGACTGGAAGGGACCTCCAAAGCTCATCCAGTCCAATCCCCCTGCCGGAGCAGGAACACCCAGATGAGGTTACACAGGAAGGCGTCCAGGCGGGTTTTGAATGTCTGCAGAGAAGGAGACTCCACAACCTCTCTGGGCAGCCTGGGCCAGGGCTCTGTCACCCTCACTGAGAAGAAGTTTCTTCTCCAATTGAAGTGGAACCTCCTGTGTTCCAGTTTGTGCCCATTACCCCTTGTCCTATCATTGTTTGTCACCGAGAAGAGCCTGGCTCCATCCTCGTGACACTCACCCTTTAAATATTTATAACCATGAATGAGGTCTCCCCTCAGTCTCCTCTTCTGCAAACTAAAGAGCCCCAGCTCCCTCAGCCGCTCCTCATAAGGGAGATGCTCCACTCCCTTGATCATCTTTGTAGCCCTACGCTGGACTCTCTCCAGCAGTTCCTGTCCTTCTTGAACTGAGGAGCCCAGAACTGGACACAATATTCCAGATGCGGTCTCACCAGGGCAGAGTAGAGGGGGAGGAGAACCTCTCTGCCCTACAACCACCCCTCCTGATACACCCCAGGATGGCATTGGCCTTCTTGGCCACAAGGGCACAGTGGTGGCTCATGGGCATCCTACTGGCCACCAGGACCCCCAGGTCCTGCCTGGAGACCCCCAAAATCTCCTGTTCACGCGGCTCTCCCCATGTTCTCCCCGCAGGCGGCGTGACCCGCATGACGGTGTCGCTGGTGGTCATCATGTTCGAGCTGACGGGGGGCCTGGAGTACATCGTTCCTCTGATGGCCGCCGCTATGACCAGCAAGTGGGTGGCCGACGCCATCGGGCGGGAGGGCATCTACGACGCCCACATCCGCCTCAACGGGTACCCCTTCCTGGAGGCCAAGGAGGAGTTCTCGCACAAGACGCTCGCCATGGACGTCATGAGGCCGCGGAGGAGTGACCCCCCGCTGACCGTCATCACGCAGGACAGCATGACCGTGGAGGACGTTGAGGCCGTGGTCAATGAGACCACGTACAGCGGCTA
>NW_010170849.1:0-5503 GCF_000695765.1 Mesitornis unicolor | reverse complement strand
GCAGCGTCTACCCCGTGATGGTGTCGCGCGAGTCCCAGAGGCTCGTCGGGTTTGTGCTCAGGAGAGACCTCGTCATCTCAATCGGTAAGAGGGGAGGTGCTACATGGGTAAACGATGTCATTAGGGGCCGTAAGTGGCACCGCTGGAGTTGACTTGAGGAGTTTGAACGCCCGGTAGTGATGGTGGG
Source organism: Mesitornis unicolor (assembly GCF_000695765.1). Taxonomy (NCBI): domain Eukaryota; kingdom Metazoa; phylum Chordata; class Aves; order Mesitornithiformes; family Mesitornithidae; genus Mesitornis; species Mesitornis unicolor. The sequence goes on along the minus strand of NW_010170849.1, from coordinate 5,316 downwards.
CACGGTTGTGAGGTGGGAGACTTCTCAGCAGCAAGAATTAAGCCTTCCTGAGTTCATGGATGACAGGAGGTGGAAAGCTTTCTTAGCTCTTAATGTCTCAAACCTTACTTCAGTTCATTATGGTCCATGTACTGAGTATTGGGTCACTTCTGAGGTGCTGCTGTCACCCTATAGGTGTTGATAGTGATGCTAAAGTCTTCCATCTCCCTTCACCACTGCATCCAGCTCGCCCCTTCGCTGGTTCACTTGTGCCTTGGTGGATGAGGTGGGTGGTGTGTGATCCTGGCACCACTTGGATGCAGTTTCCATCTGATGTGAGTTGGGCTCCTCTGGACACATCACCACGCTGCAATCTGGGGCATGTTTAGGTTCCTGTTGCTCTCAGGTGCTGTTTCCCAGTGTGAGACCCCAGTGGCAGTTCTGGTCGTGGTGTCCCTTGCTGCTGTGGGTGTGACGGTGTCTGCTCCTGGTGAAGCAGGGGAAATCTCTGTGTTGGGATGAGCAGGTCCTTAAAAATGGCACCTGCACTGAAGATGGGGCATAGGGGTACCCAGACTTGCACTTGTGGAAGTTGAGTCCCTCTGGTTTTATTTTTTTATGAATTATCATAGCCTGCAGCTATGAGTCAGCCCCGTGTGTTCCCCCTCTCTTTTAAGGTAAGTTTTTGGGGTCGGTTTTAGGATGAGCAATGCAATCTTTTGGAGCATGTGAATATTGCTCTCGTGCTTCCGATGTGTCTGACCAAACGCTTATGGCAATTTGGAATGAGATACAGAAAAAGGGCTCTGTCACATTATCATTACGTGCATTGCCCTCCTCCTGTACAACCGCTCTGCGGTGTGACCGCAGATTCCTGTGTTTCATTCTGACTCTCCAGAGACCCATTAAGTGCCATCTTTTCCCCAAGCTGTGCCCCGTAACGCACTGTTGTATGCCACAGGACGGGATTTAGCATTGGGTGGCCAGCTCTGAATACCCAGGCTGGAGTTTGGACTGCCGGGCTCCCCCCTTCCCAAAATGTAGCTATCAAGTGGGAGGTGCAGCGTGGCAGATACCCGGCCTGCCCGTGTTCAGAGTCCTTAAAGGCGGCCATGAAGTTCTTATGAGATAGGATGGACGCATCGCACCCTCCTTGGGTCATCGTTTGCTTTGGGAACAGCGCGGGTGAAGGGAAGGAATGGACCTTTAAGGCCACCCCAATGTGGGCAGAGAGAAACGGGTCTGCTCTGCAGTTTGGCAAAGGAGGACGATGTCGAATCCAGTGTTTGTCCTTGCAGAAAACGCCCGGAAGAAGCAGGACGGCATCGTGAGCACTTCGGTCATTTACTTCACCGACCACGCGCCCCCGCTGCCCCCGAGCTCCCCCTCCATGCTGAAGCTGCGGAGCATCCTGGACCTCAGTCCCTTCACGGTCACCGACCAAACGCCCATGGAGATCGTGGTGGACATCTTCCGCAAGCTGGGGCTCCGCCAGTGCCTGGTCACTCACAACGGGTAAGGGCAGCACCTTCCTAAGGCAGAGCCCCTGGGGGTCCTAGGGCTTCAAACCCAGCACCGGACAGGACAGCCAGGTTGATCTTTTCAGAGAAGGGGGTGTTAATAATTACTAATATTTGGCTTTTGGTTATAACCTCCTTGCCTTGTTCAACGTAAACCACTGAGAGCTTCTGCTGGGGCTTCTGAGCGCTGTAACTTGTGACCCCAAAAGGCACTTTAATTCAAAGGGAAGCTGTGCGAGGGCCAGGCTGCTTTTTGGGGTGCCAATTTACTCAAAAGGTGTTTGTGTTTCGCAGGAAGCTGCTGGGGATCATCACCAAGAAGGACGTACTGAAGCACATTGCACAGCTGGCAAACCAGGACCCGGACTCCATTCTCTTCAATTAAAGGCAGACTCGTGGGTGTTGTGTGGTCTGCACAAACCACAACTTTAGAGACCATCCTGGACACACTTTCCTGTTTTTATGGAGACCATGGAGCTGTTTTCAGCGTTTCTTTCCATGGAGCTGAAGAGGATAACTTTTTTTCTACCAGATAACCAATTGCACTACATAATCTGTGGAACGTAACCTCCTTTTGAGAAGGAAAAAAAAATCAAAAAGACTTTATTTACGTTGCTTTTGTGAAGTTGCATTGGAAAGGTTCCATGAAGGAGTAAAAGCAAAATGCGATAGAATTCTATCCTCTCTCACTTTATTTGAGCTCCTGTTCTGAGGCGGGAGCACAGGACGAGGTCCGTACCTGCACAAGCTCTGAAGAAGGATGATTTTGCACACAGCGTTCGGGTGGCGGCAGAAAGGCCCGGTTTTGTAACTCAGGGGCGGTGTATTCCCAATTAAAAAGGTAAAGCCAAAATAGGGGAGGGGAGGGGAAAAAAATGGCAGAGGATTCTTTGCTGAAAGCAGGGGAAAAAAAACCAAAAACTACGAGAAGCAAACCCCCAGAAGAGCAAAACTCCTTAAAACTGGGCCCAGTTCTGATTGGGAAGAAGCTGATGTTGATTCCTCTCCGTGAATGTATTCCACTACGCTGATGCTGCCTTGCCCAGGGCCCCGAGGAGGAGGCAGGAGGAGTTCCCAGGTGGATCCCCATCGTGACCCCTTTTTTTTTTCAGACACCTCAGCATTTCTGCTCCTTCATCTCCCTTGTTACCAAAACGGCCAAGCCTAAGTTATTGCCCCACCTTCACATTTCCCTGTAAACTCCGACCATGTCCGGTGCTGCACCACTGCCCTTTCCTTCATCAGCAGGGGCTGAGGACGTCCCTGCCCCGGGATGTTCACACGGGTGCGGGTGCTGCTCCCCTCCTCAGCCCCTGTCACCGATGTCCCACCTCCTGCCAACAACTATGCAATAAATGTCCCCGCAGCCACCTGCCTCCTTCCTCCTCTGCTCCTCAGGCCCTGTCTGTCCCAGATCACAGCAGATTATTTTCCTGTTAATAAAATTGTGACCCTTTACTGGAATTGGGAAGGGGTACGAGTGCTTTCGGAGGTTGGTGGTGCTCTGTGATGGAGGTGTTTTCATGGCCCTGGCTGAGGTTCTCTGGCAGCAGAGCTTCCTCTGCCTCTCCCCCCACTGAGGAGCAGCCAGAAATGACAGATTTGGGGCTCTGACCCCACTTTTTGATGGACCAAGCTCTGGCTGCGGGGCAGGCGTTGGGCTGCACGGCCTCAGCCCTGGGAACGGCTCCCCTGGTGCCACCGGGGCCAGGCTGGGGGGATGTGTGGTCCACGTTGGGCTGCGGTTTTGGGGAATGGGGGCCAGAGCTGGCTGGAAGTTGGGTCAACCTTAACCTTTCTCAGTTACAACACAAGTCCTAATGAAGCAGAAATCGGGTTATTTCTCTTCCAAAGCCATCCAACCTATGGCTGTTGCCGTGACCTGGCGCTGAGCTGATGTATTGAATTCTCATAACCCTGACTGGAGCCCAGATGTCACCAGTGGCTTGAGCACCCCCTGCTTAGAAATTAAACACTTTGCCTTTGTCTGTGAGGGTTTTGTGCAGCAGGAGGTGGTTGCTGCAGTGAAACAGAGACTTGAAATGCTTCGCGTTCTGCCGCAGCAGCAGCAGCTTTGCCTTTAAATGCATTTTTTTTGGGGAGGGTTGTCCTCCTCTCACCAGGTGAGTGCTCTCGGGGTCTCGTTTCTGCTCACCTTACAATGTACAGGAGAGCTTTGGCTTGAAAATTAAGGATCCTGCTTCAATTAAATCTGCAATGTGTGAGCGCCTGTTCCTGTTGCTGCAGAGAAGCCCATGGAGCTGGGCTTGAGAGGCTGGGTCCTGGGTGCAGGCCCAAACGTGGTGACTGTGGGTGAGTAAAGGAGAAACTGCAGTGTACGAGGCCTCTGTGCCTCCTGCTTGAGCAGATCTCTCCGTCCTGCTGCTTTTTTAATGTGGAAATGGGTGATTTTACTGCAAACGGGGTGCGTGCTTTAAGGGCCAGAGCTCTGGTGAGGTGGGAAAAGGAGCTTGGAGCCACGACTGTGGCTGCTGTGTGTGAAAACCTGTCCCCAGTAACACACACAAGTGGTGTCTGGGTAAGGGAAACACTCATCACACCTGGAAAATGCCATTCTACAGGGAAATACCCGTCTCTAAGCCGTATTTCTCCACGCAGGGACACTGAGAGCAGTGTTACCTGGTCGTCGTTACTGCTTTGGCTGCAGCAGGGATGCTCCGTGCCCATTTGGGTGGGGATGGATGGATGGGTGCGTGTAGAGCTCTGCACTGGGATTAAACCCCAAACTTCAGTGCTTGTTCTTGCACCACTGATCTACCTGGGAGTTAAAACCCAAAACTTTTCCCTTTATGATGGCTGATGTCACCAGATCAGAGCGTGCTGTGCGTTCAATCCATATCGTCTGTCACATCTTTAATCTTAATTTAAAAACCTCTGGTGTAAAGTTAAAAAAGGAAAGGTTAAACTGAAGGGAAGGATGAATGATGAATGTTATGTGCAAGAAAACACTACAAAATGGTTAATTCTCCATAGAATATTTTATTAGCTGAATATGTAATATACTGAGTATCTTGTTGCTAAAACTGAACTAAAATTCAAGTAGCTTTTAATTTTGTATTACTGCTCAGCTCTTGAATACTCACTCTACTGGTTACATTGAGGAAGAAAGATGCTTTAGTGAATGTTTAAAAATTAGGATTTAGTGAAAACTTGTCTGAAGATGTGGTACTTGACCCAGTAACTCTACCCAGGTATTTGCAGGTACTTGTTTGATGTTTGCCAATACCAAAAACCAGGATGTCCTCAGGGTACCCCAGGATCCAATGAGCTGTTCCTCACCGTGTCCACTCTTGTCCCAAGAGATGAGAGAAGCCAAACAAGTTCTCAACCTTTGATTCTATACAACGACGACCATTACACTCCAACCAGCAGGGACATCACAGCTGCAGCTCTGCATGGTGGTGCCTTGCCAAGAGAAACCCAGTAAGATCCAATTCATTCACCCTCAAATGGATATGTTGTTGTAGGCTGAATCCATGGGCTGAGGCCAATGGGATGAGCTTCAACAAGGCCAAGGGCCGGGTCCTGCCCTTGGGTGGCAATAACCCCATGGACGCTGCAGGGGACGAGTGGCTGGAAAGGACCTGGGGTGTTGGTGGCAGCAATGCCCATGAGCCAGCAATGTGCCCTTGAGCCAAGAAGGCCAACGCCATCCTGGGGTGGATGAGAAGGGGTGGTTGGAGGGCAGAGAGGTTCTCCTGCCCCTCTGCTCTGCCCTGCTCACACCACAGCTGCAATCTTGTGTCCAGTGCTGGGCTCTCAGTGCAAGGAGGACAGGAACTGCTTGAAAGAGTCC
>NW_010170848.1:0-8254 GCF_000695765.1 Mesitornis unicolor | reverse complement strand
CCCCAAGCCTGTAGTGCTGCATGGGGGTTTACAGTGAAAGTTTTCATAGGTCTCAAGCAGAAAATTGGAAGTTGCTTTCTGAGAAGGCTATGGCAAGATTAAACAGCGTAGTTTTTCTTCAAAGCAATGTGGTAAAGCACACAGGTAAACACGTTTCCTCTGCAACAGCCATCTGGTCCAGCACAGGCTTTCTCCTTCTTGTCATTAGCATTGTTTTTATTTCATTCTTAATATGAACAAGGCAATAAGAGAAGAACAATAACACATCCACATTAGCACAAAAAGTGACTTCCATGTTATAGTGTCGACCAAATCTCTCTTGACCTTTTTGTTTCTTCTGCATTTGAAAGACAAAGAGAGAACAAAGTGGGGAATATTTCTTTTCATATACATAAGACACTTATTCTCATTTATCCTCTTTCTTTTTAATTTAAAAGCACTTCTGTGGCGCTTGCTTAACATTCATGTCACACTGTGCATAGATAGGTTTTTAGGCACATGATTTTTTTCCTGTCCTGAGTACATTAGTTTTTGCAAAGCAGCAGACAAGCCAGAGTGCTCTCATTTCCCCTTTGTCATCACCCCTCTCCCCCTCAGTGACACTCCTTCACTTTTGTTTGCCCTAACCCCTCAGTCCCACACCACCTTTTAATCAGGGGAATCCCAGAAAAGGTACCAAGTGAAACCCCATCTCCAGCGATACCCTGAACACTGCTGAGCAGGAGCTCTCCTGAGCCAAATATTAAGAGTTAAACCATACTATGGCATTGCTTTATTCTTTGTGAAGGAGGGTATGATTAACAGGAAACCTGAACAGAGATTACTGGATATAACATCCAGCTTGAGCTGTAAATCTTGAAAAAAAAAACACGTATCAGAGTAAACAGAGGAAGAAGCAGGGAGGTTTGGAGGTGTGCACTGCTGTCCTGTGCTCAGCGCTAAGCTATAGTTAGGATAAGCCACCATTTCGCTGAGGCTGCAGAAGCGTTATTTACCCAGAGCACCGCTGTGAAGAAATTGCTCTGAAAACATTTTGGGCGACCCTTTCAGTAGTCTCCCTCCATGATCAGAAAGATCCTCCTAAAGAAAACAGATGACTTGGAGTGGACCAAAATGGTGTCCCCCAGCGTCTTCCCCCGCAGTGACATCCCCACCCCTGGCACATCTGCACCTACAGGTACCACTCTTCCCTCCAGGACCTCTGTGTAAATTTTGATCATGTAGGTTTGGGGTTTTGATTTGGTTGGTTTTGGGTTGTGGGGTTTTTTTGTTATTCCCCTCCCAGGTTTCTATGAATGGGACGACAGGGAAAAAAAACCTGCACGTGCAACTGTTGAATAGTTCTAGCGACTGAAACGTCCAAGAAAGTAAGTCCAAGTGCCCTCTACTGGCACTGGAGAGAGAGAGATGGGGCTGGAAAACGTGGGTGAGGAGAGCAGAGGGTGGCAGAAAGAGGAGGGAAGTGATATTGAGCAATAGTAAAAGGAAACTGTGTCAATAAAGTGGGTATGGCCTGAAAACTATAATCACATAGCAGAGTTATTAAATCGCTGGCAGGCTGGGTTGTCAGTGTAACATACAGTACATGCCAAAAAGCGTATTGCTGCTATGAAAGCAGTAACAAGCCAGGATGTTGAAACAACTTCTGTTTTGGGGGTGGGGAAGGGGGAGATAATGAAACTCTCTTTTATGTGAAGTAATGTCTGTACTCCTGATACAGATGATCACTTTGTTTTTCTTTTCTTTTAAAATTTTTGGCTTTTAAATTTCACATTGGAAAAAATTAGTGAGGTAAGGAGGAAAACTCGATTATTTAGTAGTACTTAATGTCTTTATTTTAAAGCCGACAAAAGCAGTTGTGCAACAATGACATTACCACATGAATCTGGTCCTGGAAGAAATTATACCATGTGCGCTGATGGGGACTTAGTCCACAAGGTTTTTTTCAGGATTGTATGGGTGTACATGCACGCACACACACTGACAAAACAGTTCATGGAAAATCTGTTTCAGACAGTCATTTTTGGACAGGACAACTCATTCTTGCCCTGTTAGAAAAGCAGTGTGTACGATTTTATTGGTACCTCTGTGCTGACATTCAGTGAATTTGCAAGATCAAGAAGTACTGTATAGTATACAATTGTAGAGCATACAGATTTTACTCAGTTCAGTAACCCACAGGATCTTAGCTACTGCCTCAATAAAAGTTAAAACAAACCGAACATTATTATAGACAAACAGATTAACTGCAGTAGAGCAGCAGGACTATGTAAGAAAAGAGTTTAATAGAAATTCAAGCAGCAAACTTTGATAAACTGGTGGTTAAAATACATGTAATTCTGGGAAAGTACTTTTCAATTCCTCTAATAACAGCAGTGATCTTTTTTTTCAGATTTACTGAAAAGGCCATGTCAGGAATGGAGTCACACAGCATTCACAAGACACAGAGGTGCTGGGGAAGTGAAGCCCAGAACAGGAGAGCTGGATGGCGATGGGATTCAGCTGTCGCAGGAGGAAGCAACTTGGGGAAGTGACAATTTTGTCTGTTTTTCTGCCAGGAAGGCAAGGGAGGAGACTGCTCTGTACCATCTGAATAGAGCTGGATGGTATTGTGATTACTCACTGGAAGACTAATGTGATGATTGCAAATCTGTGTACAGTGTCCTTTTCCCCTGCTATGTCCAGAATCAGTTTCAGAAACGTCATATGCTAAGTAATTCAGTAAGTAGCTGCAGTATTTATCATACTGAGAGAGGACAAGTGCCACTCAAGATTTGCAGCATTGCATCTGTTCTGCACTCTGCAATTCTACTACGTTCAGTTTAGGTAATCCTGATGTATACCCATTTAATGACAGTAAAAGCAAGTCAGTTTTTGACATCTAAATTATCCTAGTGCATGTTGAAACCTACCAGAAATGGTGAGAGGGCCTTGTGTGAAGTCAGGTTAATGCATTATACTTTCTCTTAAAAAAAAGCGTATTATGCATTTGTTGGACTGGAACTTGAGATAAGAATCACATTGAGTTCCCAGTAACTACCACCAGATTAGCCACACCACATCAGCCTAAAAAAGGCTTAAAACCTTGGTCACCTTTCCAATATAAAAATAAACAAACACAAAAATTATCTTGCTAGCCAGTTAGCTCAGAGTCTCTTTCTGTATGAAAGACATGTTGATATTTGATTACTTGCTTTAATAGCATCCATCTGTGGAAAAGGCTGCAGTGCTAATACACATGCATGAAAGCAGCAATCTTATTTTCAATACCAAGGATTGTTTTATCTGCTTAATCTTTAATATTTCACTGCTTAAAACAGGTTGTGCACATGGTTTTGCAGCAGCTTGTTTGCAGTCCATTTCATTGTGAACACCTCCCTTTTTGCACCTTCCTTTTTCCACCTGAGCTGATTATTTATACAGTGCAGCAGCATTAGCTTTTATATAGTGTTCATCATCTGGCCCAAGCCTAAACTTCCTCATGGGCCGGATATTAAATCATAAACAGCTCAGGACCAGTTCTGATAATGAAAGTTAAATATCCCACAAAATGCAATAGGAGAAAAACACCAAAACAAAACAAAAATTTTAAAAGTCATCTTGCCCAAGCATGGACATACCTCACTTGAACAGCGACTGCATGTGAATCAGGGCTATGGTGAGGCTGGAAACATCCTGCCCTGGGGACAGTTACAAAACCTGTCTTGTGGAGAAATTTCTGCAGTGTAATATACACTGGGAATAGTGAAATTAAACACAAATGTAGCTATCTTTTCACATGTTCCTTTCATACTATTCTCTGGGAAAAGCCTGTCTTGTCCCTGTGTGGCTCAGGATAATCCACTTGGCATGGAAGCCCCAGGTTGTGCGAGCTCCCACAGGCAGCACAGGATGAGCAAGCCCTGCAGCCCCAATTCGGTCCCTTTATGAGAGAGGGTCTCTCTCTATGGCCTCCATCTGACTCACATTGCACTTCCAGAGGCTACAAGGAAAACAGCCATCAGCAGGGAAAGGCCCTAAGTTTGACCTGTGTTGCTCTCACTGTACTCCCCTCCTCTATCGGGCTATTTCAGTGCTTTCTGTATCTCTGGTTTTAATGTAAGGAAGCCCAATTACATCTATGAATTACAAATAAGTGTAAGAACAATAACGCATTATGTTACTGGAGGTAGACGTCGCGTTAACTTGCAAAAACTTATCTTTCCAGCCAGAAAATATTTTTTTTCTCTACAGGCAGTTAACAGTAAGATCCAAATTCAGACCAATGACTGGAATAAAGATCTCACTTGAAATACCAGAGATGTTTGTTGGTAATAACAGCTGGATTACTCACATTGGTTTTAATCCTCATCTCAGATTGCAAACTGAGATCTTTCAGAAGTAGTTCAATACTTGTTCTCTTGTTGCTAGGGCAGAGATCAACTAGATGTATTAAGAGGAAGTCAGATACAAAAAAGTACTTAGATAAATGTGATCAATGCATGGAGTCTGACAATAAATTTTTGGTCCTGAAAACAAAAAAAATATTCCTCAGAAACAGACAGTAAATTGTCCCCAAACTCACAAATCCAGTTCCAAACAAGCAGATATATAGGAAGTAACACTATAATCTCATGAATAGTCAAAACTGAGGGAGTATATTAAAAATAAATGAGAAGCTTGAGACAACACTAATAATGTCAATTTGGGGTGACCTTTACAGTATCTCACTGCCAAAGAATCAGCATTCATAAAAGGTTAAGTTCTTTGAGAAGTTACAAGCCAAATACCCCCAAATTGAAGTATGCATAATTATGCATTGCTTAGGAAATTCTTGGAAAACGTATGTACATAAGAACAAAGATACATCTGTGAACAAAAAGCTTAAGGAACACTTTCTGCAAAATCCTAAATACTATTTCCATCCTAGAATATAGACATTTACAAGTAATTCTGCCAGTAACCAGTAGTAATTTTAGTACAATGTTTGTTTCCAAGTACTTGAAAGCACCTACTCTTGTGTAATGGACTAGGAATAGTAACTACCATCTTTACCCTGTCTACAGCAATTACTTGTTTTTTTTTTTTCTTGAAGCTAAAAAAAATGAGGCACAGACTTGGTGAAAGGAGAGTAAATTTTTCTAAATTCTTTCACTTTCAGCATATGGTTTAGTTTCAGTTTTCTCCAAGCTAGAACAATATGCTTTACAGGAGACAAGATGACGAATGCCTAATTTTGGGTTCAGTTAAAACAAACAACTTTCTCTAAAAGCACATGCTTTGTTTCAAACTGACATTTGTTAAAAGCCTCAGTGTCCATATTATATTACATCACGGCAGGTCAGCTATCACGACTCACACGGTGACATAGGACAATGAAAGAAGGCAGATTTGCCTTAACCCTTGCCCCACCACTGCTCTGAACACATCACAGACTTCAGGTTCCTTTTGCACTCTTTCTAAACCTCTTTGCAACAATCAAGGTAGACTACAAACTTAAGATACGTGGAGATTTTTGCTTGTTGAGAAAGAAGAAAAACCCCAACCCCTCCCAGACTAACCCAATAAAAATAGACTAAAAATAGACTAAAAATAGACTGTTTACTATATTTACTATAGAGCACACACCAAGAAACAGTATTTCCTGCTGTCTGGCACAGGCAGGCTTCCTGAAGCAGAAATGCAAAAATCCACCATCATTCTCTCACACTGCGATACTCAATGCAAGCCCTGCTTGGGTCTCTAAGTGAGGCTTTAAGGTGACACATCTCTTACTTACAAAACACCGGCACATTTTACAGGGAAAAACAGTTTTAAAAAGTAAGCCTGTTATTTATGTGATGAATGTTCCTATGCTCTGCTGGGCTTCAGTAAATTTACATTTTAGCATTGCCATTTACCTCTAAATAAATATTGATTGAGGTCACAGATGTTGATGTTTTCAAGGCTGAAGTTAGGTGGCTAAGTCCACATTTAGACTTCTAACAAAAAGGCAGGAGAACATATTGCTTCACTGGGTTACAGGTGTGCAACACTTCCAAAAGGTCCATTTTTAATGAGGGCTTAAGCTATGGCATTGCCACAACTTCTCCAGACAAATCACACCACAATCTCCAGAGGAAACAAAAGCAGGAAAGTTTATCAAGAGAACTGGTATCTCCTTGGGAGGCCATAAGCGGGCTCCATGAAAGGCTGAACACATACTTGGGACTGAAAAGGCAACAAAGCAACCCCACACCAGCTTGTCTGCCCCAAGGGATGGTTTGGTAACACACAGCTCCTACCTGATCCTCTCCAAACTGTGTCTTTCTTCTGGCAGTGAATGTGCTAGCTCCATCTCCCTTCCCAATCCCTTTCGAAGGAACTTAAGACTTCTCTGCAACTCATTTATGAAAACCAACTGGGCTGACTCACACCACTGGGGTAATTAACCCGTGCTAGGTCTCTGTGGGCCCTGCAGACCCCACTACAACAGCAGATTGATGGAAACAAAACCCTGTTTTCACTTGGCAGCTTTACTGGCAGGATTGCATGGAGGTGAGAGTGTGGAAGAAGAGAACCAAAAATTATTTTCAAGTTTAGCCACAAGATTGGATAAAAGCCTTAGTGTGGATTTAGTCACAGTGGAATTAAACTTGTGTAGCTCATGTCTCTGGCAGGGGTGCTCTGCTAGCACAGTTGCAAGCACTTAGCCACCATCACCAAAATGCTACTAGTGTGCACCATTAGTAGGTTCTCTGGCTACAAGTAATTGTTTCTATAACATCCAAGACCAGGTTCTGCTGTATAATTGGAGATTTGAATATAGATACAGCCATTTTGTGTCAATAAATAGGTGCTAATAACGTTCTCTATCCTTGATTACTGAACTTGATGACAGATGCCTGCTAATTTGTTCTGAAAACATTTAAGAGGTTACTGCCTTCACCTGCGCCTGGCAGCTGAGCGAGAGGACACCTTTCAGTCATCTCAGGCCACACCCAGGGATTTTACAGAGATAAATACCTAAGGCTGTGAAATACTTTAGCTGAAGAGCTAGCACAGGTTTACTTCTGCAAGTCTCCTATAGTACTTGTAGTGAGAATCATCGGGCTTTAGGAACTCATCAGATATCTATTTATCTCAATGTTTATGTGAATCTGATCTTCATAGCAACCAAGCATGATGTGCATTCATCCATAACGTGGTATCACCTCCACAGTGGTGGCAACAAGCACTTGTGTTCATATATTTAGTAGAAGTAGTGTAAACTATGTAGAGATAGGAATTTATGGTCTCCTGTACAGAGGCTGAGTGAGAAGGAACAGATAGGGGATCAGAAGCAAGCAGCAGGACATCTGCAAGCTAAACTCTTGTTATTCCTCCAAGCCTTGCATTGTCGCAGGGAATAGAGCGCAGCCCACTGTCCTCTTAAGCCACACTCCCTCCCAGCCCACACCGGTGGAGGCTGGAGTCAGCTGCTGGCAAAATCCCACACTTCCTTCCAAACCCTCTGTTTGTGCCCTTGGAGGGAGGCGCTCCCTGAATGCAGCGCTCTGTGACAACCTGTCTGCAGAGGAATCGTGACAGCAGTGTTTTGATTTGAGCCTTCTAAAGTGAATGAGTGATAGGAAGATTTTCAGCTCTACCAGATAGACATATGTTCTTATTTCAATCAGTCTTTGGCTTATCAGGGGTTATATAACCTATCGGTGTAGGAACAGGGCATTTGATAATTACATGCTTTTCCAATACTGTGAATCAGTAGTTAAAGAAAAGAAAAAAAAAAAAGGAAAAAAAAGATTGCTTTAGAGGCAAGCCTAATTTTACAAGTGATTTTTTCACAAGCAATTCTTTTTCTTTGCGTGTGATAGCCACTGCCAGCGCTCAAAAACTGCAAAGAAAATGCTTCCTGTGATGACAGTGCCTCAACATACTGAGTTGCTTCAATCTCATTTACTCAAGGAATACAATTTCAGTTTATACCAACCAAGAATCTATTTCTCCAATTGACTAGAAACTGCTGACAGAAAAAAAGTAGTGAAAACTCTGCAACTTATTCCTCACTTCTGTTATGTTTTCCAAAGAACTCTAATGAAGAAATCACAAACATCCTTAAAATTGTGAAGCACTGCTGCAAAGATGAGTCTGCAAAATTCTAATAATGTTTTAAATGTCCTGAAGACTGTGTCCAGGGTCTGTCTTTATCATTCCACACGCATTGCGATAATCATAAAGGACCTTACTCCTACTCTGTGTAAAGGTAGGTGAATCACAGAATCACAGAATCACAGAA
>NW_010170847.1:2468-13368 GCF_000695765.1 Mesitornis unicolor | reverse complement strand
ATCCCTAACGTTCTGTGATTCTGTGATTAGACTAAAAATTTCTAATAGCCACTGATAAAACCACTCATAAAACACTAATATTTTTTTTTTTGCTCTTTCTGTTTAGCACTTGGTCAGTGAATGGTTAAGTGAAAAGAGCGATAAAGCAGGGAAGCCTACAGACAGTCTGTCGGAAAGGCCTCTACGCATAACCACCGACCCTGAAGTTCTGGCTACTCAGCTGAATTCCTTACCAGGTCTCACTTACAGTCCACATGTATATTCAACTCCAAAGCACTATATTCGTTTTACTTCACCATTCCTTTCAGAAAAGAGGAGGAAAAAAGAACCTGTGGAAAACATTACTGGCTCTTGTAAGAAGGTAATGCTTCCCTTCATTATGGTTCCCCATCCCATATTAATTAAAAATAAGTTTTTACTTGCTAGCACGAATTCAGGTAGAAAAAAGTTGTCATGTAACATGTTTTGAATTGTTTATCATTAAACTGTGGAGTTACTGATTGGAACTTGTTTTATTACAGCGTTGGTTGAAGCAGGCTTTGGAAGAAGAAAATTCAACAATGATCGATAGATTTAATTCACCATCACAAGAGAGATCTAGAAGTCCAGCCATCAACGGTGAAAATAAAAGTCCTTTATTACTGAATGACAGCTGTTCCCTAACAGGTGGAGCTTTTACTAATACAGTACATAAGAGCTATGTGGTTAAATGTGGTGGAAGACTGTGGTTTTTAAAGTGATAAGTTAATGAAAATTCCAAGGGTGTTTGCACTGTTTTCTGATACTTTTCTTCAAAAGAAATGCGTATTTTCATAGTGGTAGGGATTTTTTTCTCCCCTAATGTATAATTGATACCAGATAAGTTACCAACTATATCTCATAGTGTTTACAGTCAACAAAAGACTAATGTTTTTCACTATAAATATTAAGATTACAAGTACATTTTCTATGCTGTTACATTTCTTTTAAATCCATTGGGCCTGCGTTGCACCCGGTGGAAAAGCTGTTTAATCTTTTAGGCATAATACAAAATGGAATCGTGCTAAAAACTAAAGAGACTTCTGTAGGGATATGCCATCTGTCAGATGATTCCTGTGTACAATCCTGAACTTGAAATGTGGACTTCTTAGGTGAACAGTTTTTAAAATGCAGAGAGGTTGATTTTTCATTTTGTGGAAACATGGACAGTTCTTCCCATCATCCTAGCACAGATTTCAGTACCTGATACATCTGTAGGGTGTGAGGAGTTTTATTTTTCAGGAAGTCTGCCCTTAAGAGATTTTTGTACTCTTACTAATATTTTAATTTGGTGTTTATACTTTCATCATATCCCGTACTTCAACAACTGTGATTGCTATATTAAGATCTCTTCTGCCTTTCTTCTAATTTTTACCCACAGATCTAACGACACCACTAAAAAAACGAAGACTCTATCAGCTGTTGGAGTCTGCATTCTCAGAAACCTCCACTCCTACTCCTTCTCCATACGCCACACCAACCCATGCTGACGTCACTGCCTCCGAGCCATCGCTGTTCGCTACTCCTCCTAGGGTGAAAACGGAAGATGAAGCTTGTAGAAATGGTTACAAACCCATCTATTCACCAGTTACTCCTGTAACTCCATGTATACATGGCAATACCATGCACTTTGAGGTGAGATTTATAATTAATGGCAGTGTGCTCAGAGAATGCGTTTACACATTCTAAGGTATATCAGTATTTGTACTCCTGCTACAAGGGAGTGTTTTATGTTTCTCCAGGCTAAAAAAAAAAATTGACTTGCAATTTCTTCTTATTTATTTAGAATATTTCCTCACCTGACAGTTCCCCAGAAATAAAAAGGCGAGCTTACAGTCAAGAGGTAAGAGTATTTGCCAAAAATGGCAAATGCTGTCTTGATTGCACCTGTATGGATGCATGGTTCTTAGTAAATGCTTTCCAGCAGCCATTGCAAGTTTCCTGGGATGTAAAGGGTGGCTTCCCTACAGGTTTTATTTGCTTGTTATTGTATATTTCTACTTCACCCATTTAATTTTCTATTTTAAACTGGGTTTTTTCTTCTCTTTTTCTGTATCACGTAAAAACCTGATGGTTGTCATGGAAAGGAGTAACTACTGCAATTTATAGATAAAAACAGAACAGAAAAAACACAGTTGTGCTTTTCAGGCTGTAGTTAGATTGACATAACATTTCTCCTTGTTACCAGCATCTCTTAAATGGTTTTTGTTGAGCCTAATTATGCTCAGAATGAGAGAGCGGGGCAGAAAGGTAATAAACAGGTTTAGGTGGATTAGTTCAGGTACAGCAAGCGCGGTTGGAATGTGCCCGGGTTTTCTGCTTCTTTTATCTTGAAACTGAGGATCCCTTTTCTGTTGAATTGAAGCAAGTGCTTTGTAACTCCCTGGCTAGGGACTTGCTCCTGTTGAAGCTCCTCCCCCTTCCTCTGCCAGTCATAAATCAAACCTGGCATTTGAAGTTCATTTTTACTTCGCTTAGTATGCATTTTTATTAAAATGTTTTCAAGGAATACATGGCAATAGTAGAAGTAAGTGACTGGCTGTAGAACTGTTTCTTAAAAATAGATAAAGTTGTGGTACTGGAGGGTCTTTAATCCTACTTAATTTTGTTGCAGTGTGGAAGAATAGCTGATGTGCTTTTTTTTTCTTCACACAGGGATATGACAGAGCATCGATTCTAGCACTGAATTCTTTCAGAAATTCCAACCTGACAGAAATGGGCCTGCAAGAAATAAAGACTATTGGGTACTCCAGTCCGAGGAATAGGACTGATGTCACACGTCAGTGCACTGGAGAGATGGAATCAGTGTCAGACCTTCAGCTGGGACTCGAAGTAATTGAGCAAAGCGCACTGCATAAAAACCTGGAAGCCCCCACACATGATAGGACTGATGCAAACAGCCAATTAGAAACTGCTCATTGTGGACGGGGCACAATTTATTCTTCCTGGGTAAAAAGTCCCGACAGGACAGGTGTAAATTTCTCAATGAATTCTAACTTGAGGGACTTGACCCCTTCACATCAGTTGGAGGTAGGAGGTGGATTCAGAATAAGCGAGTCAAAGTGCCTGATTCAAGACGATGCTAGAGGCATGTTCATGGAAGCATCTGTTTTTTGTACTTCAGAAGATGGAATTGCATCTGGCTTTGGAAGGACTGTCAGTAATGACAACTTGATGGATGGGAATTGCACACCCCAGAATCCTCCGCAGAAGAAAAAGGTTATAATTTTAAGAATCATTTGCTCTGTCTTACATAGTCTGCTAACAATATTTCTATAACAGAAAGAACCATAATCTAATAAAAAACAACCGATGGCTCATCTTTAGATACTACAATGTAGTGGGCATTATTCAGGGGAAATAATGAAGAGCAAAGAGTAAAGCTGCATACACCTATTAGTAAATTTATTTTTTTTCCAAGTAATAGATAAGAATTCACTTTTATTTCTTATGAGTCCTTAAATGAATTGCTCAGTAAATAAGCTTTTCAGGTTTCAAAGTGGTTGCTTATGCCACCAAGTATTACAATGTGTTATTATACAGAATATATACTAGCATTATAGAGACCATACACTGTGAACTGTCACTAATTACTGCAAAAAAGTGCACAAGCAGATTGGTGATGCTGAGACTTCAAGTATATAAAAAATTGGAATTCGAAGGTATCTTGGTTTCACTGCTGGAACTACATGAAATCCTCATTTCCAAGAAATCTTTTTCTTGGCTTAATTTCTTCTATAAAACGTTGTGTTTGAAAAATAAGCACTATCTAAATTTGCTACTCTCATGAAACAGTTCTTGTAGGTAAATTGTGTGGTTGTGGGCAGCTCGAACCAGAATTGGAAGTTACGCTGCATAACTGTCTGTGACTGCACTTTGCTGCCAGGTTAAACTCCCTTTGCTCCTTCCAGAAATGACAAGACATGGAAGGCAGTGTTGTGCAGTGCAAGGGCTTACCAGTTCTGTCTTGCAGCAGACAGCAGTTATCGTTTTATGTTTGAAATGTGTGATTTTCTTTATGGAAGATCAAAGGGGTGGGGGCATATTCTGTGTATGTATGTGCATGCACGATGGGATTTTGGTTTTTTTGCTCCCATTCATCCTCCCCTGTACGTGCTGCTTCCTCCCCTGTGCTCTAGGTGCACCTTGCTAGGGAGCACACGGGATTCTTCCTTCAGAGGTTCTCCATCAGAACTGGATTTTGCTTCACTTTGCTTCAAACTGAGACTTCACTGAAGCAAGATGAGCTGTGTTCTTACCTGGTCCTGACCTGAGAATTTTGGAGAAAAAAAATGTTGGGGGAAAAAAACAACAAAAAACCAACCAAAAAAACCACAAAAAACCCCCAAGAAAACCCCACCAAAAAAAAAAACCAAAACAAAACAAAAAAAACCACAAAAAACCCCAACAAAACAAAACAAAAAAACCAAAACAAAAAAATGCAAAAAAAAGCCAATCAAAACAAAACCGAACAAAACAACCCCCAAAAGAACCAAACACACACACACACACACAAAAAAAACAACACAAAAAGAAGCCAAAATGTTCGTTGTGTCACATTCTTCTTTATCTGAAGGTTAAATTAATTTCTTTCCAAATCCCAGAAACAACCAGAGAAAATTATATCTGTACCCCTTAAAATATGAGGTTTAGGTTTCCAAAGACACAGAAAAATGCAACTTTCTACAGTGAAAAAAGGTAAGGGGGGGAGAATCTCACCTAAGGACTAAGGGGAGAATTCAGGAATGTTTGTAGGAGAAGCCTGCAGTTGTCAAAGGAAGTTTTTCCGTATTTCAACATTTCTGTGGGCATCTGCTGTTCTGTTTTCTCTCACCATTGTACAAGTTTATCCCGTGGCCACACTGCAGAGATTCCATCCATTCTGAACGCTTAAGCTTTCTTTAAAGTAATAATCTTCAAGGGATCTCAGTGATGGGATGTAGAAATAATACAGATAGTTTCAGTGCAAGATCAGGTCTTAACCTAAACTTTCTTTGACGAAAAAGCAAATATTTTTAACTGTCCTTACCCTGACATACAGGTGAGTCTTTAATGGATAGAGCTGGGTAGAAGCCAACAGACACAGGAAACCCCAGGACCACAGCCAGTGCAGGCTGCCTTGGTTTCTTTCTCAGTGACAAACCAGATGTCAGCTTTATTGAGGACACAGCCAGTTAAATGTGAATGTTTTTCATTATTGCCCTCTCATTTCTTGGATGCTGTGTGGTTCAGGGTAGGTTGCTGATAACTAGAAGAAATTATTCAGAAACATTCAAATACCATTTACACCAACCTGGCTTCCCTACTGAATAATTAAGTAGGTCCAAAGGTCAGTTTGAAACAGTTTTCAAACAGTTTTCTGTTTCAAATCCTGAGGATATACAGTGTAAACACTTGAAAATTTCTCAGTGAAGGTAATCTTGCATCTAAACTGTTTTCTATGGGAGCTTCTGTGTAGTGATTTTACATACACATAGATACATAAGGTAGAAACCATTTTTCCCTTCATTGTCATGGTTTTCACTAATAAACTTTACTTGGCATTTACTATTAAATTATGTTCTTAATCAGTTTCTTTTTAGAGTGCAGTAAAGACAAATTCAAAATAATCTGGGAAAAGAAAGAAAGAAAGTAAGTCTTAAGTTGTGAATTCTGTATGTTCAGAAAAATGTACAAAGAGTGTGGAGAATTCTTTGATGCTTTGCAGTAGAGTGAAGCAGAAGCGTGGTGGGATTTTTCACACAAGGGAGTCAAACTTGAGAGCAGGATGCAGCGTCTCATAAAATTAGCTTTTCTCTGTCAGTACACTCTTACTAATGCTGCAGTTCCGGGAACAACTGTGAAGTCCCTTACAGCTTCAGCCACCCAGACGACTTCGGCAGGGAGCCTTTTGCTGACCTGCATCATCTGCCGCTTGCCTGAGGCAAAATGCAGACTTCTCTGTAAAGAGAAAAAAAGCAGTAGCTTTTCTGTACATTGCCCGTACAGTGATTAGTTGTGCAGTAAATTCACTGCAGTTGTACTGAAGTATCTTCAGTTAATCTATCCCCATTTTCTTTTAGAACCAAGTTAATGGTGTTTTACTGAAAGAATACATTTAATCGACAATGTCAAGAAACAAGTAAACTTCCCTTCTAATGTTTGTTTGTTTTTGTTTTTCTCCATAGGTATCCTTATTAGAATACCGTAAGAGACAACGAGAAGCTAGGAAAAGTGGCTCCAAGACAGAGAATTTTCCCCTGGTTACTGTATCTCCTCATGCTGCTGCTGGAGGAAGCATAAGTAGTAACAATGGTGCTAATGATGGGTATAACAACAGTGGTGAAAACGGGGAGCAAACTGATAGCGCTGCAAGCCTACCTTTACCACTGCCAGCTACTGTTTATAATGCAGCTCCAGAGGACACTGGCAACAACAGTGCAATTAAGGAATCTGCTGCCAGTGAGAAGAATGAACCAGAAGTTCAGTGGTAAGCCACAAAGCTATAAGACTTAAGTGCTGAAGAGTTACTTCAGGCTTTTCCACCTGAAACCTGTTTTTTGTTGATAAGGGTGCAGTTACAAATGACTAATTGGAAGCTCTTCTTTCACAAAAGTAAAGAGTCGTCATGTCTCTTTACTCAGAAATATAGCAGGTACCATGGAGAGATTAGAATGTATTAACAATTACCCATAAGATACTGGCTAACACATTTTCATTCTGCCTTGCTTTTTTATTTTCTAAGAGCAAAATGGGTATTAAGAGAGCATTTATATTTCTAAGAGCAAAACAGGCATGACAAATTGCCTAGTTCTGTAGATCGTAAAGCTGCACAGGTAAAGTACACTTGTAAATCTGTAGTAAATGGTGCCAGTGAGTAGGCGTGCTCCCTCCACCACTGCACGAGTTGGGCTGCATGTGCTTGCTGAGGTGTGTGGAGGAGGAGCAGCGGTTGGGTGGGGAGAGAGGTTGGGTCCCATTCTCAGCACAGCCTTTGCTCTGCACTCATGTCCTTGTATCTCCACTGCTTTGTCTGTGGGCTGAAGTGGTCATTTTCCATCTTAAACCTCAGAACTTTTGCAGAAGTTCCGTAGGGAAGAAGGGTGGAACAGGAGACTCGTCTGTATGGATGAGAAGACTTGAGAAGTGTTTGTCAGTGATGTGGCTGGAGCGGGTTTGTGGTGGTTGCTGCTGTTAGTGCAGTGTGCAGGGCTCGCATCCTTGTTGGTGATGATTAAATGGTTCCCCTGTGTGCAGACCATATGCTCTGTTGGATGCCATGCCAGATACTCCCAACAACCAAAAATCCTGAGGAGTGAGGGAGTGTGAAGGAGGATGACGTAGAATGACTTCAGTCTGTATAAACATTGCACAACATTTTCCACTACATTCTTGGTAGCCTTAAGGTCAATACTGGTGATGCTGTCTCCAAAACGTTACCAGCACAAAGTGAAGCCTGCAGACGTTCTTCGTGCTGTAGCGAAGGCCTGACAGCGCTGGGGATGAGCATGGGCTGAGGAGTTGAAGATCCTCCTGCTCTGGTGCTCCAGCTGTTCCAGGATAGGAGGATTTTGTAGAACCAATTGAAGGGAGAACGTAAGTGCAGTCTTCAGAGTTTCATAGAAAAGGGACTGTGAGTTCTCTGTGCAGAAATCAGTGTACTGTACTGTGAGCAGAGAGGCTAAATGGGGAAGAATTTTTTTTGCAGTGATCCTGCAGACAGCACCAGCATTATTTTAGTGATGCTGCATGTTCTTGTCTGAAGAAAAATGGAGTTCTGTAGATTGCTGTCATTTCTGTTCTTCCCAATCAGACTGTGATTGTCACATGTAATCGATTAGGAGAGATGACGACTGCTGCTTCATACCCGCTGTCTGACATACCCAGTGAAACATAGGAGTTTAGACCAAGATACATTAATACTTGTGCAGTATTTATAGCTACGGATCCACTGTTAAAAGAGCAAATGCTTTTAAAAAAGTACAAATAAATAAAATAGACAATTTCCAGCTTTGGTAGAAGAGTTTTCTACAAATGGAGAATAGGAAGCAGTTACTGCCACCTTTATTTTTCTGAAAAATTTGTCAAGTGTTCAGAAAAATAAAAAAGACCCACAGATCTAGAGCTGTTGTTTCCATATTAAATGGAATTGTCAGTTCTTGTCATGTAACAAGGTTGCAGGAAATGGGGGGGAAAAAAGATAGAGAATACTCAACAAATGATTCCTGATGTACCACCAGTTGCTTGGCTTCTACATGCAGCCAACAGAGTGAACTTTCCCTGACCCAGTATTTGCCTATGCACTGTCCTAACTGTGCTCTGTGGGAGTACCTCCTCTTACATTTAAAATGTGCTTCTCTCTCTTCCAGGACTGCATCAACCTCTGTGGAACAAGTACGAGAGCGAAGTTACCAGAGAGCTTTACTTCTCAGCGATCATAGGAAAGACAAGGACAGTGGTGAGTTATGCAGCATGTCGAGGTCGATCCACCCAACCAGTGCCCCGTGGTGGTCGCTGATCGTTCTAATCCTGTGTTTGGGTCTGCTTCATCTGTAGGGGGAGAATCACCCTGTAGCCCCTGCTCACCATCTCATGTTCAGTCTCCACCTTCATCTCATTCAAATCCCATTTCCCAGTTGCAGCTTAAGGTCCCTTCTTTCACTGAATTTATGGAAGGTCAGTAAGTGGATGACCTTGTATGGCACTTGACATATTGAATAGTCTCTTAAAACATCATTGTATTTGACTTTAAAAGAGCTATGGAAGTGCTTAGCAATCTTTGGCAAAGACTGGATTTTCCCACTTTTGTATTTATCTGTGCTTTCTGTCTGTAGAACCTGATCCTGAAAATCCAGAGCCTACTTCTGAATGTCCGTCCCCAGATACTTCACAGAAGACTTGCAAGAGTCCGTCAAAAGCAAGCAAGGTAATGCACAGCGTACGTGTTGTGTGATGTGCATGTGAACACATACATACATCTCCAGTTCATCTTGAAAAGTAGTTCATCTCATTTACTTCTTAGATGAACATGTACGTCTGTAACATCTGTGCAGTAATATGACGTAGGCATTTGCAGGAGTATTTGTGGTAGTCCATACATGCTAAAAAGTTGGTTGATACTCTGTTCTTTCAGTAGCTGCACCCACTTTTATGGTTTTTGCATTCTGTGGACACAGGAGAGGTTTTACCAGTGATTCGGTAGGCTGAATGCCGACGTGCTGGCAGCACTGGCAGCAGTACCGCGATTTAGGTGCTGCTCCCATAACAGGAGTTGCTGGAGCCATGTCAGGGTTTGGCAGCAGAGGCACTGATGCAGGGAAGGATGTGGAGCAGCTGCCTGTACAGTGATAAACGAAGTCATTCAGGGTGTAATGCGTAGCCCGTTTGCTCACACTGCCAGTTTTAAAATGTTCAATCACTCCCAAGATGGCTTTATTTCTGTACAAGGTTCTGTCTGCAGTTCGTTCTTTCAGGCTCAGGAATCAAAGTGTTAACAAATAACAGATTCTGACTTTGACCTGATGGGTCCTGTTTCTGTTACTGCTTTCAAATGCAGTTGCTGGCCTTTAACTTTCAAGAGTGATTGATACCTACTTGCTAAAAGCAGCATCTTGGTATGTTTAACCTTCCGCTGTTGCTGTTTTTCTTACATCAAATACCTCTCCCGTGCCTCAGCACTCTCTTCCACCACCAGGGGGACAGAGCAGTATTCTGAGAAGCTATTTTCTTTCTCACGCATGCGTAGTTGAACCTTTTGAGTGTTTTGCACCGACTTCCTTTCGTTGCAGCCCTCTTCGCCGAGTCCTGTCGTTTCAACGCAGTCACTTGGGAAAACGCCCGCAAAACCAGATTCGCAATGGGAAACTGCACCCGAGGCTGAATGTGCGAATCACCCAAAACCCGAGCTGCAGCAAAAACAGCTGACAAATAACGTCCAAGCACTTTCAAAAACTCACCCATCTCAACCACACCTGCGCAGTTCTGCCGAGCAACTTTCACATTCACAGAAGTTGCCTTCTGCACCTTTGAAGCTGCATTGCCCCCCTTCACCTCACGTGGAAAACCCCCCCAAGCCTTCCACCCCACACGCGCCCGTGCAGCACGGGTACCTTTCACCAAAGCCTCACTCGCAGCAGCTGGGATCTCCGTACAGACCTCATCACCCGCAGTCACCTCAAGTCGGGACGCCCCAGCGGGAGCCTCACCGAAGCTTCTACCCGGCAGCGCCCACCCTTCAGCCCAGCAATCCGCAGCAGCCCAGCGCGCCCCTCTTCACTCAGACAACGTCAGGACAATCTTCAGCCTCTTACAGCCAGTTCAACCAACAAAATTTGAACAACAGTGCACCACCTCCCCCACCCCCTCCACCCCCTTCTTCAACTTACTATCAAAACCAGCAGCCCTCTGGAAACTTTCCAAGTTACAGCCAGCTGAAGGGCAGCATCCCCCCCCAGACTGTGTTTTCATCCGGACCAAACCAAGCACTTCCTGGCGCTGCGGGGCAGCAAGCAGTGCCAGGGCACCACGTCGCAGCGGGTCACTTTCTGCCCCTCCCCCACCCCCTCCACCCCCTTCTTCAACTTACTATCAAAACCAGCAGCCCTCTGGAAACTTTCCAAGTTACAGCCAGCTGAAGGGCAGCATCCCCCCCCAGACTGTGTTTTCATCCGGACCAAACCAAGCACTTCCTGGCGCTGCGGGGCAGCAAGCAGTGCCAGGGCACCACGTCGCAGCGGGTCACTTTCTGCCCTCTCAGACCCCCAGTATTCATCACCAGGCAGCGGCGTCCGCTGCTCCACCTCCTCCTCCGCCTCCCCCTGCCCCGGGACCCCACCTTGTACAGCAGCCGAGCGCCCATCAGCAGCACTCTGTAGCACACGTCGTCGGTCCGGTGCACGCCGTG
>NW_010170847.1:0-2411 GCF_000695765.1 Mesitornis unicolor | reverse complement strand
CCCACCGCCGGGTCCTCTCCCCCACCACCAAGCTCCCCATCCTTCAACCGGACACCAAGGTTTGCAAGCACAACACCAGCATGTTGTAAACTCCGCGCCTCCCCCGCCGCCGCCCCCGCCCTCCAACGTCCTGGGCTCAGGGCATCACCCCGCGTCAGCACAAGGGTTGCACCATCCCTCTCATCAAGGACCCCCCCATTTTCCTGCAAGCGCTCACACGAGCGTGTCCTCCTACTCCTCACAAGCCCCGCATCACACGACATTGGGCCCTGGCCCTCAACATCAGCCTGCTGGAACAGGACCTCACTGCGCGCTCCCCGGTCAGGGGCCTCACATCCCCCCCCAAGGACCAAGCAGTATTGCGACACCTCCTGCGTCGGGGTTCTGCCCGCACCCCGGCTCTGTGGCCCTGCCCCACGGCGTGCAGGGGCCGCAGGCCTCCCCTGTGCCGGGACAGATCCCCATCCACAGAGCACAGGTGCCCCCCACTTTTCAGAACAATTACCATGGGTCGGGGTGGCATTAAAATGGATCCCTTTAGTTCTAAACATTTTTAAAATGTTGTGTAATATAAACTGTGTATATTTCCTATGTACCTGTTCGAGGTACTTTTTAAAGCTTGTACATGATACTTTGTATAAAAGCAGACACCAGTGCTCTCTCATTGTATTCTTTCCATTTTTTGCTTTTTAAGATTCCTGAAAACGTGCTGTTAAGCCAGTATTAGGTATTTCTTTTTATTTTGTAAGTGAACATTCCAGCTGTTTTTTCTGGCAGTAGGTTTGATGCTGCATAATCTTTAAAGTTTTATTGTTGCAGTTAAATTCATTTAGTGAATGTTTTCTATATTACTTTTATACATATGTAATTAAATAAGTACACAGGCTAAGTGAGGCACTAACAATTTTTTTTCCCCATTTTTCTCCTGTCAGCAGTTCTTTGTGTGCATAGAGATAGGAACCAATGCAATACAAATTTTTATAGTTTTGGTGTGGACATGGCTTTTTGTTTCATCAGTTATTTGCAGAAAATGTAATTTAATGTATAGACCGTTTCTAATGTCTCAGACGAGTGCTGTAAATACTGTATTTCTTTTGCTTGTAAAATTGCTTAAAGCATCTTTCATTTGATATAGTATTGTACATACTAAGTCTCTTTTGCAAAAACCAGGACGTGTGATCTTTGTGAAAGTAGTACAGTATATGATCTTTAATTTTTTTTTAATATACTGTCACATTGCAGCACTGGTTGGGCATTTTAATTCATGTTAATAAATCACAACTCTGTCAGTTTTAACTGCTTGTCCCACAAGCTGCTGTCTCGAGGGAAGGCTGCAGTTCCTGCAGACTGGTCACTGCCCCCAGTGCCCAGCTGTGGGTTACAGTGCAGGGCAACAGACATGGAGTGGGCTATGGCGGGGGCTTACAAAAACCCTGCTCTGTTCAGAGGTGAAATTTGTTCCAAGCACAGCAGGGTCTTTGCGGGGTCACGGAGGGGGTCAGTGGAGGGGTAGCACTGTGGTACACACAGCCCCTCTGTACCCCTGCAGCTGTGCACTGATGCTGGATCAGACATGGCCGTGACCTTGGGTACAGAGCACCAGCAGCACCTTGACCTCCTGCAGGGGAGCTGGGCTGCACGGGGATGCAGTACCAGAAGATGAGACCATCAGCAATGGCACAAGCCCCACCCCATCCTACCACCCAGACAGAAGCGCTGTAAAAATCTGCCTGACACTTACATCCGGTGGTCCTGACCCTCTAAGATCAGGATGTCATCTCAGGACATCTGTGCATGGCGAGGGCTTGGGGCAGCACAGGCCTGGTGCTGCAGGGGTCCCTGTGCTGCATCGCCACAGCCAAACGCAGGGCTGGGCTTGCTCACCTCACTTGGCTGCGTTTGAACAGTCACCTGCCCCCCTTTCCTATGCTCTCAAGAACAAACAGCGCTGAGGCACCACCAGTGGCCAGTCCCAGTGTCACCCAACTGAGTTTTTACCTCTAGCGCTGGAGTCCATGGTGGCACCGTCGTCATCCTTTTTGGCTCTTAAAAGCTGTTCCAGTGTGAAGTGCCTGGGGAGGGGGAGCCTCCGCTCCAGCAGCCCAGCTGCTGTGGGCAGGTTTCTCCTGGCCCTGTGTCTGTCCCACTCTGCAGTAGCTCTGCAGTTTCTTTTTGGAGGAGGCCGATGGGGACACGGGGTAATCGTTAGCAGCAGTTTAAAACGGCTGCTGTTGATAGCCGTTAAAACACCCTGCATGGAACACACTTCCCATTCCAGAACACGTCACCTAGCAACCACTCAAACACGGCCCCTCTGCCACCTCAGCCCTCAGGATGCTCCGATTTACACCTGGGGATGTATTTTAGAAATGAACACAAACCTGCCTGTCACTTTGGCCAGGCTAAAACAT
>NW_010170846.1:43651-74370 GCF_000695765.1 Mesitornis unicolor | reverse complement strand
TAGTTCTATTTAGCTCAAACCAGGACAGCTAATAATTCTGACTGATCACAGTGAAAGTAATCTCACTTATAAATCATGCCTGCCTTACAGTGGACTGCTGGTTTGCTTGGATTTCAGTATCTCACTGAAATCATTCTTCCACTGAGGAGATTTGCTGCTGTGCCTATTGAACAATGCTGCTTTTACGCTGTCATCCTGTCCCATTTTTCATTTAGAAATTTTCACAGACCTGGAAAAATATCTTGGGTCTGTTGGTCATAAAATAAAAAATATCCTACTTCCATTTTTTTCTTCTTTTTTTCTTTAAAATTGCAAAATAACATTTTGGCGGAAACTGCAACAGATTTGAAAGGATTCTTTTCTTCTTGAAGTGGTAAATCACAGTTGTAACCAAAATTGTTCCGAAAGTATGAAGATGTTCATATATCAACCAGGAATACCAGAGATCAAAGTTTTAGCAGTAAAATGAAAAGCTTTAAATGTTTTTAATTAAATCTTATTCTGTAATTTAACTGAAAACAAGACCACCAAAGAGCAGACACCAGGATACCCTTATCAAGAAAGGGATTAAAAGAACCTTCCTCTGAGGTACAAAATTTCTCTTCGATGCAATGAATTGTGGTTACAGTCTTAAATCACCTTCTGCTCAATTAATGCAAGTTTTTTTTCTGAACTTTTACATTTATACTTTCTGTCACAACCCATTGCCTCATTGCAAGTTAAACAATTCGCAGCACTTAAATCTTTTAAATGGGGTAATGTACATATAAAAACTTGAATAAGTATTTTGCTGTACTTACAGAAAACTGTGATTTCTAAATGCCAGCAACTTCTATGTTGTAAGCTTTATATCATAGTAGGAATCACTTCTCGTTCCTAATTTAATAATTGTTTAAGCATTACATTGTCTGAGCATTGTTGAGTCACTTGATGAGATGTGTAACTCATGAGGAGAATGAAGGCCGGTGCTTCTGCTTCAGTGAGAGGGATGGCTGGAACGTAGCTTGAGCTGCTGAGTCCCTGCCATTGCCATTTTCTGCCTCAAGCCCATGGAATGCTGTTATCAGCCCTATTGCATTTTGGAGTTCTGCTAAAGCTCTTTTTCATGTTTTACCAGAACCCACTCAGCAGCTCCAAAAGTAGGAAACAGTGAAGTTTGTAGAAACATGCTTCTGACTCCTTTCGTTGTTCTGTTTAAACACTGCTTTAGCCACTTGGCCCTATATGAAAACAATTGATGTGTCTTTAAATGGCTCTTCTTGTAGCTCAAAATCAGCAGTGTGGATAAAAACGTAAGTGGTTTTCACAGGATAAAAATGTGTGCAAGGGAGCGGAAAGTAATTGCTTTCATCAATAATTCAAAGTGTCTTTTCTTAAGTGAATGCTTTTCCCCATCAGTAATAAAATGCACCTCAGAATATAAAGGATAATTAACAGATTCTTAAGTGTCACTCGGTTATGGTAGGAGTTGCAAGCTAAAGTTTTTTGTATGTGAACGCATGCACCCACTTTCTTGCTTTTAATATCTGTCTAAAATATTACAGACCCATCTCAAAGGTCTGCTTTTAAAGCTTCTCCGTGGAAAAGATGCCTGTTTACAGAAACACAATTGCTTTTTGGGTCCGTTTATTGGACAATTGGCAAGAAATATTTTAGAGGAAGTCTTTGGGGTTTTTTTAGGTGGATGAGTAGGTATTTTATGCAGAGAAATTTCTTCTTTGCGTCTTGATCATCAGAGTTGTGTTATGCTTTGAAGTTTTAGTTTCTCTCTGTTAAATAGTTTATTGTTTCTAAGATTTCTGTAAGGTATATTTCTGTATGCAGTACTAAACATTTTTGAGTCTCCCTAAGACATAGAATTATAAACCATGGAATGCCACAGTATTTTTCTTTTGTCTTCACACTGGATATTCCATTCTTCTACTTTCAGTGCACTGGGTCATATCCAGTTTACGTTTTCTACACATCTGTCATGGTCCTTCTCTTCATGTGTTAAAACATTAATGCAAACAAACTAAAAGAAGAATCCCAGTAGTTTGCAGCTTTTCAAGTTGCTTTGTAGTTTGCTCTCAGACTTCAGTAGTGGAGCAGCTTAATTGTTTAATACTTATTTGCTTGCTTTGTGTCCTGCATAATTTTGCCTCTCTTCTCACTTGGTAATACTCTCTTGACTTTTCCACAGACTCACATTTCAAGACTTCCTCCTGGAGCCGTGGCAGGACAGTCTGTGGCAATAGAAGGGGGAGTTTGCAGGTTGGAGAGTCCAGAAAGCTGAACAGCTGATTCCTCACTTAATTGCAAAGAATGTGAATGACTTTTTGTACAAGTTTTTTTGTGTTTTAACAGATGTTGAAATTCTAATCTTGTTTTATACCCCGTATTGCAACCATGTGCACCATAACTTTGAAACAAGTGCTGCTGTAGTTTACATTCTCACTATGTGAATGGGGATGTGTGCGCGTTCATTTTTTCTTTAATAAAATAGGAACTTTTCCCAGTTGTGTGATGATTATGTATGATTAACAATTGCGTTATCATTGTTTTATGTTTGAGAAATAACCGAAAGTTTAAAAGAAAAAAATTAATTTAAAGATGTGGTCACAATTGTCATTCAAGTTTTGAATTTAAAAGTAACAGGCCTTTGAAGTAGCTATAGAATTACGCAAAAATGCTTATGGTTTCTAAGTTTCTTAGTGGTTCAAGGAAATCCAGTGGTGGTTTAAACATGGGTTGATTTTTTTTTTCCTCCCCAATAAGGAGGAATTTTTTTTGTCAAAGAGTGGTTTCAGTGAAACAAACTAGAGCAAAATTAAGGCTAGAATTGTTTTTAAATAGGTCATATCTCTGTTCCCAAACTAAGATGTTAATAGCTTCAAGCCTGTATGTATTACAAAAAGCTATATGAAGATAATGTATCGTAATGCAGTCTTTATGTATAATGGAATATTACAATGTAAATAAGAAAACAAAGTTTATGGAAAGATTCAATATTATTCTTCGCTTCTGTTTTAAATCTATTTTTAAGAGAGGTACAGAAATGAACATATTACTGGATGCGAAGTGCAATGTGTATTAAATGGACAAAGGGAGGTCTGATGCTAGCTTTCTTATTGATAAAGCAACTTCCTGAAGTCCAGCCACAGCATGGGTATTTATATAAGTGTGTGTAATATGTATGTACTGTGCATAAATTTACTGTAATTCTTTTTATACCTTCAACAAAACTGCATTATAAAACACTGTAATCCTTGTCTGCCTTGTGAAGCATTGGCAGCTCAGCTGTCTTCAGTCACCAGTTCTAATACAGATCACCTGAGTCCTAAAGTGAGTTCTGACATACAATCTTCCATTCAGTACTTTTTTTCTTCACAGCACTAGCAGCAATAGAAGACCTTTGTAATTAATCCATTGTCCTGATAAGTATGCCAAAGAGAAACTTAAATAGTTCTTTTTCCCTGGTGGATATTTGATAATTCTGTTTTCAGAAATAGTTAATGAATAGATATTCAGACTGTATTTGCTTAATCAGGCATTGTACTTGCCTGTTTTGTAATGTTGTGCCTGCCTATAACAGAAATACTTGACTCATTAAATGGTTACATTGATTGTAGTACTAATCTTTCATGGAAAAAAAATCTTAATAAATTTGTTTTCACTTTCACTGTTGCGCTACAGCATACATTGAGATACTGTCATCTTTGTGTGATTTATTTTTTTTTTTTAATTGTGATATCAATGTAGTCCTGTAGTTGAAGAGAGTTCTATGCAGTTCTGTAAATAACAGGAAATGGAGACTTTCCAGGTTGCAGAAATGAAAAAGTAGAATGCATCTGTCTTGAAATAGCTTGTGCTGAGATATCAAACTGGATCCTCAGTGATACACTCATGGTCTGATGAAGTGAAGCACTTCAGAAGCAAAGTTGTAACAAAGAAGCTGTGTTGTCACAGCCATTAAAATTGCTCTGACTTGCAGCATTAAATTTGGTATTTGGTATAAATTCACTTTTGTGGAATAAGCATAGCAGAATGGCTTCTAAAATGTAAATTGATAAATTGTTTCTTTCCCTTACTTGCCTAATATCTCTTTATGGACATTTGGATTCCAGTATTTTGGTTTTTTTCCTCATACTATCTCAAATTTTTTTGTGTGCGTGTACATATGTGTAAAATCATAACTCAAACAGCAGGTAACACGTTTTGCTTTTACTTTGCCAGTCAATTTTTTTTTTTTTTTTGGTGGGGGGTATGGGAAGTGTCAAAAAAGGCAGGCTTCTTCAAGAAGCTACTTAGGAATCATTTGAAATTGAGCTGTGTGCCTTTTCATTGTCCAATTTTTCCTCTATCTGTCAAGGTAGAGGGAAAAGGAAAAAAATAGTTGTCTTGAGAAGCACAAGCAAGCTGCAGAATGCAAGCAGGTGACTTTCTACCTAAGAAAGTTTTCTTCTCACAGGTGTGAGAAGAAAACTGTTAGCATGTATGAATTTCTATATTGGTAATCATGAAGACTGGCAGGAGCAGAATTTCCTATCGTCCAACTCCCATTAAGCCAATGAAAGATTTTACACATCAATTATGTGTCTAATTCTGCTGCTAGTTCTATTTTGAACTTCGAAGGGGCTTATGGAAAATAATTGGTGAGGATAGACACACTGCAGTAACGTGGTCTGTAAACTCCTGTAAACCCTTGCCACTGGCTTAAGCAGATAGAGTTCAAGAGGAAATTATAGAGTTGACAGCAATAGCTGGCTAAAATTATAACGGAAGGGCAACCAGATGAAATACATGTAAATAAAAACAATTTGAATACTGTTGATTTTATACTCAAACACACAATTATGTGTCCTATAGTATTTTGTAGCAGACAGGTTGGTGCCACATTAGTCAATCTTCTGCCATAATAAATTTTGCTGCTAAAAGCTTGTAATAGCCTAAAATAAACTGAATATATAGCCACTTTTTTGTCTTCCTTTGCTCCTGTGCCTTTATCTTTGCTTCTGTACCTTAGCAGTATGGCCCTGCATTGAGTAGCTTCAGAGGACTGCAGTTGAGCAAGTCCTCTGAGAGAGACCTGTTACACTCAAAACAAGTTCAGAGGAGATTTGAATTCCATTTTGTATACTCTCTAGGAATGAAGAGCATGCTTCTCTGCTTGTGAATTAAACTGTGGAAATATAGTGAAATATGAGAGATTTGGCTGAGGAGGAAGAGGGGGCCTCATTTAGGGAAACTGCGGCCGTTCACCTGTGAAGGACAGTATGAAAGAAAGGAGAATGAAGCCGAAGCGGAAACAAAGCTGGTAAGAGATCCAGAGGTGTTAGCAAGAGTAGAGTCTAGAGAAAGAAGCAAAAACTATTGGTTATTATGATAGGTACTATGGGTGAAACAGGCTCAACGTTTCACAGTGGCATGTGGTAATGATGCAACTGGACAGTCTTCATAGCTCAGTTTTGAGCAGAATGGTGCAGAATTAGATGGGAAGTTCTAGAGTATATACATCTACACACTTTAAAAATGGAAACTTGGAATTCCTCCGTCATTTCTGTTTCTTCCAGTTGTTATGCAAATCATTTACTTCAAGTCAACAAGATGTGCTAAGAGTTCTGGTCATTCAGTGGTAGCAGGATTCATTTTTTCAAAGACATTGAATTGTATGGGAAGTTTTTATGGTGTTACGGTTGCAAGTAACTGAACACCATCTGCAGTCTATATGTACCCCTATTTCGAAAGCATCTCCTGAATCTCAAAAGATTTGCAGCTCTTGACAGTATTTGGACCTATGTAATTCTAGGTGACTGCAATCCCATCCTCTAATTCAGTAGAGAGACACCTATCAGGTTAGAATATGACAGGAAAGAATCTGTTTTTCAGGTCAGCTTGATTGGCAGAAGACTTAGAAGAGAACTGGAGAGTTGAAGGGCAACTTTATAATGTGGCTGTGTAAGGAAATAAAGGCCCTTGTTGGAAAACAGTATAAAAAGAAATTTCTCTAGCAGGGGAGAACAGGAATCCATGTAAAGACGATCAGAGGGCTGGAGCAATTCTCCTATGGGGACAGGCTGAGAGAGTTGTTCAGCTGGGAGAAGAGAAGGCTGTGGTGAGACCTTATAGCAGTCTTCAAATACCTGAAGGGGGCCTACAGGAAAGCTGGGGAGGGACTTTTTACAAGGGCAGGTAGCAATAGGATTATAGGTAATGGTTTTAAACTGGACAAATCACAAAATCATTATGGTTGGAAGAGACCTCTAAGATCATCAGGTCCAACCATTGAAGGGTAATCTACGAGGGTAGATTTAGACTAGATATTAGGAAGAAATTCTTTACTTATGAGAGTGGTGAGACACTGGCACAGGTTGCCCAGGGAAGTTGTGGATGCCTCCTCTCGGAAGTGTTCCAGGCCAAGTTGTACAGGGCTGTAATCAACCTGGTCTGGTGGGAGGTGTCCCTGTCCATGGCAGGGGGGTTGGACTGGATGATCTTTAAGGTCCCTTCCAACCCAAACCATTCTATGATTCGATTAACGTGCAGGAAATTGTACTGAGATTTTATATGGAAACTGACATCACTGATAGCTTTCAGTAAAGGATTCCTGTAGTGGGTCTAAAGATAGCACTACTGATTAATAAAACTTATTCCTTTTCTTTTTGCTCATTTTTTGCAGGAAAGCTTGTAGGAGGTTGTTCTGCTCTAATAGCCCTGTGCTTGATTATTCAGTCCATTGTGAGATAACAGAGATAAGGAGGACTTGTGGACTGACTTTTATTGTTTTACATCCTATAGTGACACAGCATTGATCTTCCACATAACCTGGGCATTAAATTGCCCTAAAGACCATTAGCATCACTTAATGGTGATTTGAACACAATAAATGTCTGTCTTGTTACCCACTCCCATCTGCCTAATGAACTGAATAAACTATGTTAGCAAACACGAGTGACACAGTGAGACCTGCTTTCCTATGACTTAGTGCCTTAACCGTAATACCCCTACTTGCTTTAGATGTCCTAAACACACAGCTTTCAGAAAGCACAGCATGAAGGCAAGTGTTTGAAGTGGGATCTTGTCCTCAGCGAGGTCACTTGGAGCTCAGCCATCAGCTTCGTCAGAGCCAGGGTGTCATGCTTGGAAGTATTTCTTTCAGAGGACTCAACCATTACAAGTCCCTTAATGTCAACACTGGAGACTTTGGAAATGAGATGGTGTAAGACGTTTTGATGATTCATGCTTAGTTTTTTGATTATCTGGGAATATCTAGTGGGTGTGCATGACTTGAAAAGCCAAGTGGAAGAACCAAACCGCAGACTCCTCCAGGCGAATAATCTGATGCAGCCAGGCAATGACTGCTCCAAAAGGAGCTCTTCACTAGCCAAGGACTCTCTGAGTAGTTTTATAATTTAGACAGTTTTTCTAAAGGTCATATTTCTACAGCTGTGGTTTCACTTTGAGTGCATCTGTTTGAATGGTATAGACTACATCACAGCACAGATGGGAGCAAGGATTTTGGTTTGCTTTAGTACAGCTCACCTGTGGCAAAACCCCTGTGTTCAAGGTTAAGTCCCAATAAACCACAATACCAGCCTGGATTGTTACATCTTCTGTATTGTACTGTACTTGCAATAGAAATCCTATTAAGCATATTTTTTAGAATTGCTTCCTTAAAATGTGAGTTGTATCTGACTGATACAGATGGGCGGCGTGACGCTGTGCCATAAATCTCCTGGCCCCGCTGCCCATGGGCAGAGCAGATTCAATTTAAAGTTAAAATAAAATTGTCTGTATTTAAAAATGTTGCTGCTTTACTTTTTGTGGCTAAAAGTAAGCTCCTTTATCTGTGGTACTGCATTGTGTGCAGGTGTCAGGGTGCTGGGAGGGGGCTGTGAGGAGAGGCCAGGGCTGCCCCCTGCCAGCTGCGACTGTTGCCAGCAGCTGCACCTCAGGGCACAGCCTGGCCCTTCTATAACACCAGCAGCACCTCGAGGGAAGGAGCTTTAAGAAAAGGGGGAAAAAACAGCACCCGGCAGAAAGGAGCAAGAAAAAAAGATGAGAGAAGCTGACCTGCAGGCCCCTCTTGCAGGAGGGGTGGAGGATTTGGGGGCAATGGGGTGATTTTGAACCAGGAAAATAAGTGATGCAAGGAAGGTGGTTTTTAATTTACCTTTGTCTCTCACTATCAAAACCTATTTTAGTTGATAATAAATTAATTTTCCCCAAGTTGAATCTGTTTTGCCCATGATGGCAGTTGGCCACTTTCCCTGTCATAAGCTCAACCCATGAACAACTTCATCTTAATTTCTCCACCTGCTGTCATTTTGAGGAGGGAGAGGGAGAGCACGGCTAGGTGGGCTCTGGCAGCGGCTGAGACAACACATCACAGATTTGAATTACAATTGGACCCAGAACTTCCTTCAGGACTAAATCCAAAAGTAAAACTTTGCAGAAGATGTTCTTCTGGTAAATTAGTTTTCTCTTGGGCCAGTGAAATAAGCTTGTGTGCCCTGCAGCTGCATGATTGCTAGTGCAAACGTAAAGGAGACATGGGAGCGCACAGCTGGAAGAGGGATTGGGAGGATGGGATAACCCACTTTTGGCTGATGTTAAATCAGGTTGGGAATAGAATGAAACTGCCCCCTCACTGCGTTCACTGTGATTATTCATCTTGTTGGATGTTGCTCCTATTGCTTCCAGTCCATCTCTGGAAGTAACTGTCACAATGCACCATGGATGTTGTTGGGAAAAATTCACAATGTTTATAAAAGTGCATTTGTGTCTAATTTTACAGGAATCAACTCTAATTAAGCACAATTCTCAATCCAATGAAGAAACAGTTTCTAAAGTTTGGAGGCTAGCCCTTTCGAAAGGCAGTGAACTCCTCTGGGAAGATAAGAGCATGCCAAATCTTGAGGTAATTAACAGGCAGTGTTGTGACATGATGGCCTTTGAAACTAATACTGCATCTGTCTGAGGAGGGAAGGAGGATTGTTTCAAACCTCAAGTTTGTTGTATTAGTGTGTCATGTAACGTCCACAAATGAAAGAAAATTAGCAAACCAAAAGACAATGCCATGGCGCAGCAGAAAAGGCTTTATGATACATAATCTGCAAAATGTTACAATTCAGAACCATAATCCAGTTCATTCATCAGGGAAAAGGATGAATGGATAGGAAAAGCATTATTTTGAGTGTCATCTTTGCACATCAAAAAACCAGTTATTCCTAGGTAAGTTTCAAGAATCTTGACCAACATAAAGGAGGTACCTAAATTAGAAGGGAACTAAAAAATAAAGAAACTCTAAATGATGAACAGAAACCCAGGATAAAGTTCACTATTAAAAACAATATACAAGGGACAGAAGGCATCTGAATTATCCTGTCATCCAAAAGGTGACTCAGACAGAGTTTTAAGTTTGGGTATGAGCTAATGCTGTTTTCTTCTTTTAGCACTTTTCTATTTTATTTGTTTTCAGTTTTGAAGCTAAGATGCCTTTGGTTTTGCCTTGCTAAAGTAAAGTATTTCCACCTTGTTTATCTCTAAGGTCACATAAACTCATTTAAAACAAACTTGCTTTTACAAGCAAGTAAATCTGGGTTTGTCATTGTGGGGATGACAAGCCCAGATAAGGTGATTGGGAGGGAATAACCCTGCAGGTAAGTGGCACCCA
Source organism: Mesitornis unicolor (assembly GCF_000695765.1). Lineage (NCBI taxonomy): Eukaryota > Metazoa > Chordata > Aves > Mesitornithiformes > Mesitornithidae > Mesitornis > Mesitornis unicolor. The sequence goes on along the minus strand of NW_010170846.1, from coordinate 64,715 downwards.
AAAGTTTTCAGGTGTCTGAGGAAATAGGGTGGGTTTTCAACATTCCCCTGCTCTTCAGCCTATTTCAAATTCTAGTCCTTCGTCTATTTAACTGCAGTAGAATGAGCCACAGACACATTAGTTGGTCTCCTAAATGACACACATGAATAGGTCAAAGCTTTCCTTTTACCCCTCCTGGAAAGCAAGCAAGAAAACAAGACCTGTTCAATTTTTCTCCCCCAAAACTGAACTGTACCACTCACCTTGCCTAAACCCTGCCCCAAGGATAGGTCACAATTTCTTCAGGATGCTTTCTGAATTCTACAGCATGACCATTTGCAGTTACAGTACTAAGTACACTAAAGCCTATTTCCAACACTCTGATGCTCTTGACGCTTCCAGTAGTGAATTGCTGTCAAGGATCAGCAGAATAATTTGGTGCCTGAGAAAATCTTTGAAGCCCCAGTTTTAGATTAGTCAAATGGTATTCTCCATAAACTACATTTTAATGTATTTTTTTTAGTAATAGTGGTAGCCAGGCTGGCTAGGAAGTGTTGGAAATCCTAAGTGTGGGTTTTTTTCAGGCTACTTTGCTCCTGTAAATAAGGTTTACATGTGTATGTGCTGTCTTTATGTATGTCTGTATGTTTATCTTTTCGTCTTGTTCTCTCCACGCTGTTCCACTTTCTTCTTTCTTCCCCCAACAGCATCGGTTGTGTCTGTTCAATATTATTAACAAAAGGTAAACAATTAAGTTTCCCCAACTAAATTAATGTACGTGGCTAGAAAGAATAAAGAACTGCAGTAAGTTCCTGAACTGAAAGGAGACTGATGAGTCCCTTGAGCATCCATGCAGGAGAGAGCCTTTATGAAGGATTTTTTCCTGGTTAGGGCTAAAATGAAGGTTGCTGTGAGGTTCAGTTGCCATGAGAAATCCTGTATCCTTTATATAAAAGTAGATACAGTGGCTTTTTGGAACAGGGCATAACAGGAAGACCACAAAATCTTTTGTTTCTTCTTTGCTGAAACCTTCACGTGGCTGGAAAGAATACACAAGCCCTTTTCCCCTGCCTGGTAACTAATCAATTCTCTTTACCCTAAAATAACAAAAAAGCAAAAGTCTTTCAAATGAGAGCTGACATCTCCTTGTCATCTTACATTTTCTAATGATATATCTTTCACTGGCAGACAGGCTGCAAGACCTTGTTCTTTGTTAGTCATGTGCCAATAAGGGTACCAAGTACATTTTGGTTTGGTCCATCTTGCCATGAGAAAAAAAAAATGCAGTAACACTTGACAGTGGACTTTTCCTCCCAGTTTGCTCCCTGGTGAAACAATGCAGCTCCCAGATTCACTGTCCATACACACGCATGCACAAATACAAGAAGGGTCACCTGCTGTTTACTCTTTCCACTTTCCCGTCCTCCTGATAGCCTGTAACACATCCCTGGTTGCTGGTGTGCTCTGGAGGCTTCATGCTGCACTTGTGGCCTCAGTTTAGGGAAGAAGCTTGAGGACTTTGATCCAACTCCAAGGAGCTGGTGAGGGGGAAGCTCTGTGACATACCTATGTGTCCTGGCTTTGAAGTCTGGGATTAGGCTGGGTGGAATGAAGAAGTCCTGCCTGATGTATCCTTTTGATTTGAAGTGAGTGATGATGTGAGTCCAGCACAGGACTGTGAGGCTCCAGCCCTCTGCTGAAGGGATGTGATGAGCCCTTCCTCTCTCACGGGACAGAACATCCTCAAATGCAGAGAAGGAGAAATCCTGGGAATCCACCATTCTGGGCTATAGCCTTGTTGACAGACTTATTTTTCACTTTAGCATAGTAAATAGAGTTTGTCTCCTGCTTGAAAATGATTCATCTCTCATTATGTTTAATAATTAGAATTCCATGCTTGTCTGCTGCTTCCTCTCTGCTCTGCCAAAGTGAGCAGTCTCTGCTCTGAACAGCTCCATCTGTTGGCATCGCATTGCATACTGAAAAAAAAAAAAAAGGCTAAGAAAAGAATCTCCCCCCAAAATGCATCAGCAATAAGAGAAATGATGGGCATGGGGCCTGGTGCACCAGCTGTCTGCCTCTGAAGCCCTCTTACTAAAACTCTTGCATCCCTAGGCTCCCCTACGTTATCAGCATACTCTGAAATCAGGAGTGCTACATGTCAGATGAGCACACTGCAGATCTGGGCAGAGATGAGGAGATGAACCCTTTGCACCTTGTGTCCTTACACTTTTTCCTTTCCTTTCCCATCCCAGACTTGCCTGATAGAGGCTGACAAGGGCCGTGTTTGCTGAAAACAGAGGAGGGGAGGTGAAGGTGGCCGGCACCGTGGGGTGGCTCCTGGGCCCTGCCTGCTGCACACAGACAGCTGGAAGGGAGCTCTGGAAGCAGCTGGATTATAAGACGTGGAAAGAGGCAGCACCTGCTGGGGCAGGTCCGGATCCATGGGAGCTCTGTGCTCACCAAGGGCTGTGCTCAAAAGCCAGGGGCCAAGGGTCAAGGGCAATGCAGGGATTGCTGGGGATGAAGTGCTGTGGGTGGCTCAGAAATTGCTATGGAGGGACGCATGGCATGGAGATCGTGGGGATGAAGGAGAGGTCCAGGTGGCACAGAGACTGCTAGGGGTGAACGCGTGGCATGGCAATCGCTAGGGGTGAAGAAGTATTGCGGCCGGCGCGGCGGCCGGTGTGCGTGGAGAAGGGCACGGAGATCGCTGTGGGAGGGGACCCGCAGGTGGCACGGACGTTGCTATGTCAGACCTGGCCACAGGGGGGTACCACAGACAGTGACACGGATTCAGCATTGGCGCTAACACGTGTGGTAACACCACGTCTTGCACTCCATAGCCCTTCCTGCTCCTTCGCTACAAGCGCGCTTGAGAGAAGGTGCGAGCGTGTGTGAGTTGCGCAGAGCAGCAGCCTGTTGCGCCTTCGTATAGAAACCCTCCGTGGTGGTTTCTCTCCTGGGCTGTTGGGAATGCATTTTCCGGATTAAGCCTTCGTATTGTACTGGAGTCGTTAGCAAAGAGCTGTGACTGCTATGTGGTTGCCTGGCACACCAACCATGAGGAGCTAGGCTGCTTCTCAACCTGGCTTTGTAAAGACACTGCAAATAAAGCAGTCTTTGCAAAAACTGTGGTACCCGGGAAGGTTGAAATTCAACACAAACTTCTTTTTGTTTTTAAGGACCTATGGCTCAATGCAGACTGCCAGTAAATTCCGTCATCTCCCTGGAGGGTCCATACATGCTGGTCTCAACTCTGTGGCTATGTTTAAGCAGCTGCATAGCTTGCACCAGGCATGAGTAAGGCTGGCATCAACGAGGGCAGCTTTGGTTGCCTGCAATTGTCCAAAGCTGAGTCATTTAAAAAATTAGGTTTACAGACATGGTCATAAGCAAATAATTTTTCCTTGTATGATTTATATAAGTTTCTGCTTCAAAGAAGTTATTACCTGCCTCCTTGAAAGTGTTGTCTTCTTCCATCTACCTTCCTGAAAATGTCTTCTTCCAGCTGCTTGTGGTGTAAGTATGAACAAGCTTACAGAGCATCCAGTGCTTGACTTCAAATATTGAATGTTTTCAGTATTGATATCTTTTATATGTGGCCTGGTCATAAAGCAAAAATAAGGCTTTATTCATTGTACATGCTTATTATTTCTTTATTAAGTCTCTTCTTCTTTAAGGGTCATCAGATGTTCAGAATATGAGAAAGCAGGGTTCTTTATGATCAGATTTAATATTCTGATTTTTTGGCAGAGGCTTTTTCTGCTTTCTTAAAAGGCAAAAGAAGTCTGCTAGCTAAATAAATGCAAACATTTTGTTTCTCCTGCTATCAAATAGAGCATGCAATATGATCCAGTCTCATTTGTGAAGGAACAGTTATAGTTACACAGATGAAAAATTATACTTAAAAGGCAAAACCAAACAAAACTGTGTAGCTTGTTTGCTTATCTTCAGTTGTCCTTTGGAGACTGAAGCCTGGCTCGGAGCTGACATAACACAAGATAGATTGCTTCCATGGACTTCAGTGGGAGTTTGGACTGGGCTATGTGATGTTGCAAAACTACAAATGCCTGTCAGAAGGATGTGAGTATAACTTATTCATGATGGTAGAAGTAGAATATGAATAATGCAGAGATTTCTTCAGATTCCCAGGTTGAAAAGACATATCTGCAGATTCGTGCTGAAGATAGCCACTGCTGGAGGAGTACAGGCTAGCAGAATCTGAGGTTTTCCCACACAGGTGAACACCTCCGGGTGTTCAATTACTGCCCCCTGGCATGGTTTGAGATGCCTTGGCTTGAGTGTGGGTATAGCCATCACAGGAAGAGCAGCAGCCTTCAGCAGAAATCTTCTCTGCACTACTCAAGGCATCAGCATTTAGCAGACACAGGCCTGCTCTGGTCAGCAGCATGATCATGTGCAGGCAGGGACGCACCCTGCAGCCTCAGAAACATGTTGGCCATGTAGTTGATAGTTCAGAGAAGAGCAATATCCCTTCTTTGGCAGATGGGACGTAGCAATTCAGCAATGCCAGACAGAGAAAATTAAACAGAAGTTAGCTGGGTGCCCCAAGAGCAACTTTTGCCTTTTTTTTTTTGTCATATCCCTTGTTGCAGCACTGGGACAGTCTCAAGTCTGACACTACAAACCAGTGGCTTGTCAACACTAAGGCAGTAGCACAACAGCTTGGTCTCCCTGCTATTGAAGCAGACTTTCACAGAATTAAAGAAAAAGAGGGGAATAAGAAAGCTGCTTCCCCTGCTCTCTCACTGCAGCCTCCCCATGCTGGAATGCAGGCTGCTTTGCTGGGTTTGTCTGCAGTAGGTTTGCTGGGTGCTTTCACAGCTGTCTGATGTTGCTGTGTAATTTCCAGCCTCCTGCAGGATGCTCTGCACTTCTGCAGCCTGCGAAAGCAGCTGCCATAGGGTTCAGGACTAATTCTTCCTGAAAAGCTGGTTTGTAAAGAGACAAATGCCAGTTCCAGCTGTGGGTATTTTTCTGGAAGGTGCTTGGATGACCTTGTGTTGGGAGTCTGGGAAGAATGAGGAGTGGAACTGGTGGAGCACCTTCTAAATGAGGAAGATAGGAAAACTAGGACTCCTTTCACAAGGAGTCACATGGAAAAGACAAGGGGTAATGGACACAAGTTGCTTCTGGAGAGATTCCAACTGAACACCTGAAGACATTTTTTACCATGAGATCAGTCAGACATTGGAACAATCTCCCAGGGGAAATGGTGAATTCCCCTACATTGGTCAGTTTTAAGAGTCAGCTTGACAGGGTGCTGACTCAACTAATTTAAACTATACTTTTACCTTGAAAGGTTGGACTAGGTGATCCTTGAGGTGCCTTCCAACCTGGTATTCCATGATTCTATGATTCTGTGAGAACTGAGTTGCTTTCACTTCAGAAGCTTTGGGGTTGTGAAAATTCAGATCAGAGAAAGCAGCTATGTTCTTGAAAGAGCCCCAAATCCTCCCTCTTTGCTGAGCTACCCTAACCAATTTGCAGCAGCCTTGAGATGTCTTCAGTTTGAAGAAAAACTACTACCAGGGCTTGGGAAACGTGAGCAAGTCTGACTTTGGTTATGGAAATGCTACTAGGCAGAAGTATGAAAAGCTTGCTGGTAAATAATTTACAAGAAAATATCTTGCTCAGCATGGGGTTTGCAATGGGGGGGGGGTCATATTTAATGACCTGCTTTAAATCTTATTATAAATCATTACTTCCTCACTAGCTAAATCATGGCTGCCTGATACTCTGTGTGCTCTCCTCTAGAGATGTCACTAACTTGTGAACACGTTGGAGTTCGGAGCCCTGTGGGCCTGTGGGATGGAGGGAAGCACAGGAAACGTGAGGGGCTGCCAGGCGTCTTAGTGGGGCAATGCCCATCCCTGTCTTAGCTGTGCAGCTCCTGTGTTTTCATTGCACAAAATGCAAGACCTTTGGGAGCTTTTTGACAAGACGCTAAACTTGAGTAACTTAAATGAAAACATGTCCCTAGTGCAGAAGCAAGAACAGTTTTCAGGAGGACAAAGAAGGCAAATGTTTAGCTTTGGTTGAATGATGCGTTTGAATTACGCAAGAAAGCTTCTTCCAAAATGCATAGTAGACTTCATGCCCACCTGGAAGAATCAGCAGAGCTTTGCAATAAGCCGCTCCAGAGCTAGCTGGGCAAAACCTCCAAATCCTCCTCTGGTTATTCACAGTCTGGAACAGTTAGAGGTGCAGGAGTGATGACAATGCACAGTTGCATGACTGTGTGGCCAGAGGCATGTCTGTGTATGGGGGGGGGAAATTCCCTCCCCTTGGAAAACAAACGTCTCACCCCTGAAGGGCAACAGCCACTGCAAACTCAAGAGAAGCAATTACCACATCCAGTTCTTGACTGCGGATCCACTTTGTGCTGGAAGGAGGCTGTGGGCTCCTTTCACCTATTTATTTTACAGAAAGGAGTGGGGCAGAAAAGGCTCAGGGTCACAGAATTGGTAGCTCGTTACTTTTTTTCTACCTTTAGATCATGGCTTTAAAAGAAAGCCCTGTGCATCACATATTCTTTGTCCTTGCTGCCTGTGTGAGAATCACAGTGGGCAGTTCTGTGGGTGATTTAGAGAGATTTTACAGTAACAATATGCAAGTGAAAGCAGTGTTTCTTTTGATGGATATGTTTAATGCAATAGTGCTTTTACTATAAAAAAATCAGAAGAAAGAGCTTTAATATTATGTCTTCACTCCATAATAAGCACAAAAAGCAAAGTCAATGCATATTTAAAGTCTTACTCTTTCTTAGCAGAACTATCTTAGCCAAAGAGAAATAGTGGTTGTGATCTGGCTTCAAAGCAAATGGGCAACTTTGGATTTGGGGTGAAGGTGTAGTAAGGAGATGGGGAAGATTGTGTGAATGGGAAAATGAAATCTTCAGCAGAATCCCAACTATCGTAAATACAGCTGTAAGAGGGCCCAGAGACCAGCAAGGCACTTAGACTGGCTGGGCTGTCCTGTTCCCCACACAGAAAACAACTGGTGTTTGCCAACTCTGTGTACATTGTTGTGTATTTTCCTCAGTCTCTTCCCACTATCCCCACCCTTTGTGCATGAGTAAGATTTTAATTTTAGAAGAAACTCTGGTAGGCTTCTGTGGGCAGTTTGGAGGAGGGGAGATGAAGGATAGTGTTTTATTTCTGCACACAAATGAAGAGAAGTTTGAACTCAGCTGGTGAGATCACCATAGGACAGGTATCACAAGCCTGGCTTGCATTTAACTTCCCAGGGGCTTTACTGTGAAGGGCTGTACTGTGAAGAGAGTACTCAGAGTCACTGTGCAGGCACAGAGCTCAAACTGTTCATACAGGTTTGTCTGACCACGCTTCCTCCTCCACACCATGCTGGACCTACTCACATGCTTGTTGCTCCAGTGCCTCCAGAAAGTAGTTTTGCAGCGCCAGGTCCCTTCCCCTCACCCATGGTAGGACAGGAGGGCTCCCAGGTCCAGCTCCTGTTGTGATGTGGCTTCGTGTGGGCAAAACCTGCTAAAAAGTATGCAACGGTTAAAACATATGCAACTGTCTTTGCAGCTCTGCATGGGCCAGCATCTGCCTGGATTTTAAAGGAAAGATTAAGTCATCCAGAGGGCAAATTTCCTTCACGTTGTGCTTCCTTGATCCTACTGCAAGGGACTCATCTAAGAATGGGGTGATCTTTTATTAAGTTTAACCATAATAGAACAGGCAACTGAACTGATCTCACTAGTTCAGACAAGGACCCAAGGCACCTGTACCAGTGTCTGGTGCGAAAGCAGAGAGAAAATAGCACAGGGTTTCTTTAGACTCCTACTCCTCTGACCAGTGCTGGGGTCCAGAAGACACCCTGCCTGCTCTGTTGGTTTGTTTGTTCACCCCTATTTACTTACTGACACAAGGGACATCAGCTCATTTGGCAGCCTCTAATGAAAGCTTAAGGCTCACCACCCTGTACTAATTCTGTGGTGTTAAAAATATAAGGTTTTCCAAATAAAGAGTAGCAGTAAGCGAATGCAGAGAATGGCTTTTCTCTAATTCACAGTGTGTTTGCTCTGTGCCACACCTTTTTTTTGGTAGTTCCTGTTTTTGTATGAAATGAGTACAAAGCTGGGTAAGCCTAACTCAGCTCTTTCTAAGTATGTTTTCTGGGTATTATCATGTAGGCTGAAAAACAAGCCACTTCTCACAGCCAAAGATTTGAACTGAAAATGAGGTCAAGAAACATTGATTACAAGATGTCTGGAGGCCTTTCAGTTAAGATTGGCCACACTGCCGTAGGATGGTTATAACTGGTCTGACTCCTCCTGAAATTCTCAACAGGTCCCAGAGAGTGGTGTCAGGAGCTAAAATTACCAACATTTCTGTGGGATTTTAAAAATTAATTCTTATTCTTTTCCATCAGCCACTGTATCAGTGATGGTCAGTATTTTCCCCTACATTGGTACAAGGGAAAATAACCAGAACAACAGTAAGTGAGTGATTTATAAAGATGTACTGCAATGCACAATCTTCTGGTGAGAGAGGTTCTGGCCATCAGCAAAACCATGAGAGATTAGAGAAAATTACTTTGGGCTTAATTTTGTACTTTGGCTGTTAATCTGCAGTATGTGACCTAATGCTGTTCTAACATTTGAGCCTCAGGGGCATTTTTGCGGGTGAGACTTTCCTTGGTTGCTCTTGCCTGACTGCTGAGGTCAGATGAATGGATGGAGAGGTCCTGCATGGTGCATTAAATAATAGCTGTTCATGGCTGATATTTGCCACTTCCATTCATAAGCAAAAAAGCTCTTTGGTTCAACAGAAGATTTCATGTGCTGCTCTGTTTAAGCCCTTGAAAGTAAATAGATGCGATTTGCATTTTCTGTGGACCTGTGGATGGCAGAATGATTAATCATAGTCTCATATTTTCAGTTGTCTGCTCTATTGGTATGGTGGTCTTGTAAGACTATTTTTTAAATGGAAATAAATACTGAGTTTCTGTGGGAATAGGCAACTCTTTGTGTTGTCTGAAGTTGAAAGTCCTTTGCAATGCTAAACTAATGGTGTATTTGAACTCCTCTCTGTGGTTTATCTAAGACAGTCATTTACTGTTGCATCATTGTTGTGTAGTTCCGTTTATATCCATCTTTAACAGTAAATTGCTCATACATTCAGGTATGAATTGTTTAAACCAGGTAGACATTGCTGTTGTGCTGATAAAGAAGCAGTGTCAGGTCCTGGCTATGGCTGGGACCTCTCTAGCTGAGGTTTCGGCTAGTGAGGTCCCTGCTGGGCTTTCATGTTTATGCACACTCAGATTTATTGAAGAACAAATAAAAGTGCTCCTTTGCCTCCAGCATATTCTGATGATTACTATATGGTTGTGTTTGAGTCTGGGATGAGTAACAACCTAAAGCAACTTGCCCCCCCTCACTGAAGAATTTCCTCTCTAACCCTAGGTGTACTTCTGCCAGAGTTAACCTGAAACAGGCTTATGGTGGCTTTGTGGACCTCCAGGTTGTAAAGTATCTTCTCATGATGAGATGGAGAAGCATGGGTGACTACTGAGGTTTGCTACAGCAGCTGGCTGTATGCGGTGGAGAATGTGGTCTTGTATCTGTAAGTCCATAACCAGAACTGCCTATTAATGCTGTTTTTGGGGAGTACAGGATCAACCAAAGCAGTTGTGATCAAAACTCAAAACTAGGCACCTCTGTCTTGTGCAGCCTTCCTCTGCTTGGACACAGGGCTTTTCATGCTCTAGTGTAGTGCGAGCAGAAGCTAATTACTATTCTGTCAGGCAAATAAGCATGTATGCACACATGTAAATTATAGGGTGAACCAGATGCCCTTCCCCAAACAGCTTTCTGAAAAATTAGTTCATGTAGGAAAGTTGTATTTTTCATGTCTGGCTCTTGAACATTGTTTTTGAGTTACATGGTACTTTCTGTAATTAGCAATGAAAATTCGGGCACAAGAATATACTGTGCATTTGTTTCATGAAGAGCTGGAACCATTTTGATATTTTGCAAAAAAAAAAAGAAAAGCTCATTTAGTACCAGTCCAGCTATTTATACCTCTTGCACAAACTTAAACATAGCAAAAAATGCAACATAACTCATGAAGCAAAGGAGAGTCTTTGCCAAGTGTAATATTTGTATTTGGAAACATGGTCTATATTGTATGAAGCAGTAGCCTTCTAACTGCCTCCAAGGTTTCTTTTGGCTGAAGTTTATGCAAACAGTCTTGCTCTTCATTCATTTTAATGGCTGAGAGGGAGCTGAGTGCTTTTACACTCTGAGACTGGCACAGCTCAGCCTCTGCTTTTTTGGCTGATGCCAAATGCCTTCCTCTGCTCGCCCAGGCGCACACAGTGCTGTGAGCCCCACAGCATGCTGGCAGTGGGCTGATGTGCACAGCTCTGATGCATAAACGCCTGCCTGTTCTGCCACTCCTCTATCATATCCCAAAATTTTGTGCAGTGACAGCTCTATTCTGTCTTTGATTTTGCCCTACATGTCCTGTGTTTCTATCACGATTGAAACAGAAGAGCCATGACAGCCTTGTTTAGAGGAGATGATGCCTTGTGCTGTCATTTCCATGGGCAACTTGAGCAAAACCGCTGGATGTGGGAGAAGCACTTGTGACTGGTGTCACTGGGGAGGGGAAGATTTTGGGAAGTTTGGAAAGTTTCCATTTGGGAAGCATCTGTGGGCCTCTGCTCTGAAGATGGCAGTAGTCAGGTAGAAGGTGGGAAATGTGTGGTCCTTGCTTTTTAATTGCCTGATATGGTAAAATGTGGGCACTTACTTACCTCATATTTGAGGCTGCTGTCTTTGTAATATTTTTCTCCCTAGAAAAAATTAGCAAATATTCCCAGCTCGTTTCTTTCCTCTATCATGTCTCTTTTAAAAATAATACTAGTTAATAATAATATTCAAATAAGTATATATATTGTTGTCTGGACTACATGACTGCATTTAAGCCGTATCACTTTAGTAAGCTTAATTAATTTAGGACACTACATATGAAGTTAAGCACATGCCTAAATGCCTGCAGGACCACCTTTCCAAATCCTTGCTCTGAACAGCCCAAGATATCAGGATGTATTTCAGGGGGTCTCTAAACACAAAATAGCTAAACTTTTGGAAATGGTACAATTAGGAAAAAGGTATAATTGCTACACAAAGCAGTGGGAGCAAGGAGTGGGGAAGACATGAGTCATTCACATGTGAGTCAAAGAAGCATATTAATAATGGAAACTTTGGAAGAAACAAAGCCCAAGCCACATTTCTCTCTCTGCTTTGCCCATCTGTCAGTTATATAGCACATTACCGTAGGCCTCACTGGTCCTGACACTATCGTAGCAGCCATTTCTTCATGTGGATGAGTTGTTCCTGAAAAATGCAGTTGGCACAGACCACTCTTATTTTTCACACAAGGAATGTAGGTCTTCCTGTTCCACATATTTTTCTTCAATGAGCACAGTTATTGTTGTCACTGGGAGGAAAATCCTCTGTCTGTCTGCTAAAATACTTGAGAGGGGGAGATAAAGCATGAAACCTTTTTGTTGTGGCTGAGGATTTCCTCTGCAAGTCTTCACTTCAGTGATTCACTGCTCTTTCCCGAAAGAATTGCAAAGCTGGGATGGGTGTTTGTCATGGTTTGCAGTCCAGGGCTAAATCCTTGGCTGGTGTAACTCAGATGTTCACTGGCACCTATAAAGGAGATTTAGGCTGACCTTGATGGTCAGAGCTCAAGTATGTGCCACCTCCTAGTTCTGCTCTGAGCTCACAGATGTGCTGCTGTGGACCCTTCGGAGTGCTACTTGGTGCCATTGCCAGATATAGGGCATTGTTTGCACCTCCTGTTTGGTGTTTACCTGGCAAAGTTTCTTCAGAAGTCACCTGCCAATCTGTATCATAGCATGAAGTCTGCTTTTATATTTTTTTCTTTTAGAAAAGTATGTGGCTGATGGAGTCATAATAAATTGGCAGGGTCTAAGCAAAAAATTTGAGGCAAGTGTTCTGATTTTTCTCTGAAGTTAGAGCTATTGTTCATCTGGGCAAATTTTTGTGTATGAAGTGAAGGCAGAGATCTGTGTTTTGGGGAAAAGCCATATTGTGGATAAGTGCATAGGAATTCTGCCACAGCTTTGCCATGAATTATATGTTGTCTGAAGGATTTAACACTATCACAAAGTTCATCAAGAACAGGAACACTCATTTTCCTATCTTTTTCTGCCAGCAAAATGAATGAGCGATTTAGCTTCCTTAAAGAAATCCCATCTGGTAGCTGTGCCAGCTCTGTCCCTCTCATGTTTGTGTGTGTTTGCTTTGTTCCCGAGTCCCAGATGGATTTCTGAAAATGGCACGGGATTGCCAAAATGCATCTGAAGACACATATCATCAGTATGCACAAATTGTAAAGAATGTAGTCCCTGGAGCGATGTGTGATTTCATCAAAAGTAACTTTCCAGCTACGCTGAAACCTTTCATGTCTCTTGTGCAACCTGCAATGTTAAAGCAAACAATTTGAGTGCCAGATTGTCATAAGTATCTGAATACTTCAACTTATTAAAGGGCCACAATCTTATCAAATCAGAGAAAATATGAATTCTCGAAGAAGATTAAGCTACTATAAATGCACTTAGGTAGATACAATCAATATATCTCCCCTAAAAAAAACCAAAACACAAAACAAATCCAAACATTTTTTAACTGATGAAGGATTTTTAATTAAAACACCGAGGTGTACTTGCCAAACCTTTGGGTTTCTGGAGCCCTTAGGACACATTTTTTTGTACAGTGTTGTGCTTCTGGTGGCTTTGGCAGAGTTTTTTTGGTGTCTCAGCTGGAAGAGTGAGGAGTTATTGGATTTTCAATGGAGCTGTATAGTGTTATTGCTTATTTTTTGCATTGGATGTGGCAGCCTATATAATCTTAGGTTCTGAAAAATAATTTAAAAATTAACAGAGGAAAAAGTGGATTCTGGATTAGTTACGGAAATTTTTCAGAAGGGTGAGTTTGCAGTAGGGAGATGTACTCTGATACACTGAAACTGAAACAAGTGCGGGAGTTTGTTAGGGCTGGGGTGCATGGGGACAAAAAAGTGTACACAGAAGTGTACCCTTGCAGGGAAATCCCCATGGGTTTGGGCACCGCATTTCATGCAAAATGAGAAGAAATATTGAAGTAAGAAGAAAGCACGAGAGAAGGCTCAAGCTGAGGAGAGACAAGGATGAGGAGACAAGGAGGCTTGTTGCAGTAACAACCCCCCGCTGTGGCGAGGACAGCTGCAGGGAGAAAGGGAAGGTATTGCTCTCCATGCCCTGTAGCCTTAGAAGAGGGTGCATGGCCTCTGAAGCAGAAAGAAGGAGGCATATGCAAAAGCTTGATGGTGAGGAAGACAGCTTGTTCAGGTGTGGAGCAAAACCTCCATCAGTGGAAACTTCTCAAAATACATAGAACAAATCTCTGCCAGAAACACTGCTTTTCACCTGCTTTAAGGCAGGGCAATGGTCTGGACTTCCTTGTGAGGGCCACTGGAGCTGAATTTTCCTCTCATTAGTAGCGCTGCTGCAGCCACTAACTGCTGCTGTGGTGCCTTTTAATAGCATCTAAAAGAGGATGACATCTCAAAACAGGGATTTGGATATGGTGCCTGCATTTCTTCCCCCCCTTCTTTTCCAGGCTTTAGAAGCAAATCTTAAATGCTTGTCAAGTTTCAAGACAACAAATTAAGTACGTCATGTCATAACTTTGCCAGCTGATTTATTTTAAAAGAGTAAACCAATGATACATACAGCCTGATGTCTCTTTCAGTAAAGGCATCATTTCCTCTCCAACACAGTTTATGGTGTTAGGAGGTTGGTATTTTCATGGCACTTTTCTGCAACTTAAAAGGAGATTTTAGTGAAGACACTTTTCTATTTTTTTTAAAACAAATTAAGACGTTTTTTGTGTTCAAAGGAAATGCTTATATTATGGTTGGAAACTTCTTTTTTTTTTTCTTGCTGAGGATTTCAGCTGGATCAGCTTTCTGAATTGAATTTCTGAATTAAGACCAGGGTGAATGCAAGGGCTGGCAGGAGAGAGACAGTGAGCACATCTGGCTGGAGGCAGGGGGTAAGGAAAAGAGACAGACTGGGTGAGGAGAACAAAGCTGATCCGACCCCTGGTTGCTTTTCCAAGGGTCTACCTACACCACCAAAGGAGCTCACAACCATGGGGTGGAAACTTGTGAGCGATGGCAACGTAAAGGTGCAGCTGTCCCCGGAACTGATTTTAAGCCTTCACTTTTATTTTCCTTCCAGACCCTGTGGGGATACGAGCAGGTCCCTCTCTGAGGTTGAGACATCTCTGCTGCAGAAGTGGCAGCAGCATCCACAGGTGTTTGCTCCCGCTTTCCTCTTGCCCAGTGCTGCTCTGTGTGCAGCCGTCTTTTTCCCAAGCAAAACCCACTTGCTCGGGCCGAGTGAAGAGGAGAGGCAGGATCCAGTTCTGATGAAAGGCCGCTGTGCCCCTTGCATTCAGGAGTTTGGTCTTGGTGAAGGCTTTGCAATCTTCTGAGCAGGGAAGGGATCAGAAAAATGCTGCCCAGACTGAGCCAGGACATGCTGCAACCCTTGCTTCTGTGTGATTTGCATCCTGTGCTGTTTGCAAGCCGCGTGCTGGCGAAGGCATCCTGTGCCACCAGCTTTTGTTGATGGAGATTTAGGGGTGCTCATCCCCCTTTGCCACCCTTCCGCTTTTCCAAATTTATCTTCTAAAAGTTGCTGGGGGACAAGGGCAGTGAGAAGGTGGGTTGGGAGCTGATGTGGCAAGCAAAGCAGGGAGGAAGGTAGATGGGACGTGCGGCTCCCCTTTTCTTTGGCCAAATCCTGTATAACAGCAGAGGAAGTTTTATAGTTGGTGTTGCTTGAGAGACTGTGTGCCATTGTGTCCCCACCACTGTGTCCATATCTGGTGTTTGCTTTGTGGCTGGTTTGTGGCCAATACCTACCCTGGCATTGGGTGGGAGGTGATGGATGGAGGCTCTGCCCCAACCGCCTGCCCGTGCCCATCAGAAGGGCTTTGCCAGACACAAGCAATCCTCTGTGAAGAAAATGCATGTCCTCTGTGCTTTCATCATATGCATGCTTACACAACTGGCCTCGTGACTCATCCTTTTGGCTTCTGTGATTGCATTTAATAAACTGAAGGCTGAAGTTTCACCCCACAGAGAACAAAGCCCTCCTGGATGCAGGACGGCGTATCATCGAGCTGCCCTGCAAGCAGCGCATTCCTGAGAGCTGCTGAGAGCAAACGTCTGTGCTGTCTGCACTGGCTGCCTGCACCCTGTTTCATACTCTTCCAGGCATGGAGGATTTGTACATGTGCTGCTTTGAGGTGTGGAGGGTGTTTAGTATGGACACAGGCTTCTTCCTCACTCAAGCTGGTAGCTGCTTGGTTTCTGTCTAAACTAATGGTGGAAATGAGACATAATCACTTTAATCTTAGAAAATATCAGCATTAAAACTGCGTATGTTCCAGGGATCTTCCCTAGTAGTGCTCATGCCTTTAGAAGTAAAAATGGAGATCTATGGGTAAAGTGATTTGCAGTCAGTTCCCAGTTTTGCCACAGCCCTTCCTCTCTGACTTTGGCCAGGTTAATTGTCTTGACACCATGAGTTTCCCTAAAAATCATGAAGATAATACTAATTTTCACACTTTAAAACTGTGGAGAAAAATAATTTGTGAATATTTGTAGTACCTCAGGCTCCTGAGAGGGACTTAGAGAGGTTTTGCCTTGTGGCATAGAAACATACTGAGTATGGACAGCAGTGCAAACCATATGGGGTATGATTGTGGTTCTGCTGCCTAAGCCTGCCTGTTCCACCTGAAGATGTGCAGAGGCTGACTATTGCTCATAAGCAGCATAGGCAAATTATTGCTTTTGTTTTTAACATAATGCTCATGTGAGAAATGTTGTATTAGCAGAAAGGCCCCAGCTCCTTCCCTGTTTTGTCTGGAAATTCTGCCTGTGGTGGAGGAATGCTCTCAGGAAGGGGTTGTATGAGTATATGGGTATAGTTAAGCTAACAGCTCGTAGTCCCCCAGAGCCTTTTAGAGTTATGTGCCAATAATCTAATGATGTTTGCATTACCATTGCCTATGGTTATAGTCAAGTTCCTTTGCATGGAAGTACTAAAAAGCCTCTCCCATGTGCGTTTGTGTGGGATCACCAAGACAGAGCACAGCCTTTATGTTTGCTCAGGCTTTGAGCTCTTTGTCTAACAGCACCAGTTACAACTGGCTTTTGCAGCGGGGCTGCTTGTTTGTAAGAATTGAACTGAGACAGTCAAATGGTCCCAGTGAGCTGTGGTCCAGTTATCAATGGTGCCAAGTTAGCTGATGCTGTTTTCTTCCTGGGGAGAATCTGAAAAAGTGAAAAATGTGCAATGTTTCATTGGCCATTTCCTACTTTTTCCTCCTTCAGTGAACCCATCTCACCTTTTTTTCCAAATTTCTTTCATTGCTGGGGCACAGTGCAGCGTTGAGGTGCACTCCTCTGGTGAGGAGCTCAGGCACCAGGTGAAGGGAACCGGTGGGTTGTCAGCAGATATCTGCCTCAGGAGGGAAAGAACCGTGGTCCTGGCATGAGGCTGGGGAAGCCGGATATTGGGATGCTCTTTTGGTTTTGTTACAGGCTGCTCTGTGACCACCAACAGCTCTGAAAACTGCCCTCTGTTTCCACTTCTTTGCTTCCTAAACCATTTGCTTTGCAAAACTATTGCAGAGTTCAATTCACAAAAGTCTCTGAGGCCTTGGGTGTGAAATATTATGACAAAAGAAAGCATTCCGGCTCTTTATTACATCGCATATTTTAAATCATGGAAAATTAGTCTAAAATACAATAAAATTAGCATAAAAAGCAATGCTTTCCTATTGCTTGTCAGGATCCCTTCAGTCTCCTAACTGTTTTCGTGTGAAGCAGCTAGTGTAATGCTTGTTGATGATTGTTTGTTCCCTTGGTGTCTCAAAGTCACTGGAAGCAATTTACAAGTTACTCTTGCTCAATGCCCAGGAAGACAAGAGAATGGAAAATGTTTACTTGTTTCTTTCTGGTAAAGAGTTCATTTCTGAAACAAGGGACAAGGCTAAAGAATATTTGAGCCTTGCAGTTGACTTTAGCGGGTGAAGAATCCTTCGTATCCCCTCTGCCTGCTGTAGGTGGCACTGCGCAGAAATGTGGGTGTCAGGCTCATATGCCCATTGCTGTGCCTGCATGTTTCAATGTCCATTTGTGCCATTCCCATTAAAGAGGTGTTAGGAAAAGAGTCATTGTATGAAGGGCAGAGTCATTTATTGTTTGATGCTGTGTGTTGGTACAGAGTATCTTTCCCTCCAGTGTGCAGTACAGCCCCAACTGCTCTTGCGCTGACTGTGCCCACTGGCCCTTTATCACCAAAGCCAGCATTTTGTTCACCTTTTGCAAATCCAAAGATGGTATTCAAACACTTTCTGATCAATCAGGGTTTGTTTTCACACGTTATCTCCATGTATGCATGCCTGTTCATTGAATGAGGGATGGCATTTGGAGCTGCAACGCAATGACAGAACTTCTGAGGGTGTTTTAAACTGCACTCTCCCTTTACAGCCTGCCCAGGAACACCGACCCAATGCTTTGGGGGTGAGGCTTGATCATCTCCCAGGGACTGCATGTCTCCCACAGCACTGAGAGCATCACAGTTTGTTCTTTTTGACTTCCTGCAGACGGTCTAATTATATGAAAGCGCATCACTCTCCATTTGGTCAGAAGATGTATTCTTAGCTAAGTTTACCTAATGCTTTCCTTATTTGTGTGGTTTTTACTCTTTATTTTGCCCCTCCTTGAGCTGAACAACAATGTGATCTTAGTCCAGCAATCAAACATGAAAGAGATCCCATATGTATAACGTACCCTCCTCATGCTGGAACTCATCTAGAAGAGACAAATTTCTTCATGCAGGAGGTCTGGTTGTGCCTCTTTCCATTAAAAAAAATTAAAAACCTGACATGAAAAGTGTCTTGGGATAAGCCAGGGCAATGCAGTGGCCATTGCCAGCAGGGCTTAGCTGCACTGTCAGACCCAAGAGCTCAGAGATGGAGTGATGCCTCTGCCATGTGTGACTGTGTTCATGGAAAGCCGATACAAGGGCAAGTTAGTGGTAGGAGGGGAGCTGTCACTTGTCCCCTGTACCCAAGGGTAAGCAGCAAATATATTGATGAGGTGTCTTTCAGAGGAAGCTTTCAAACAATCCTCACTGGTTGCAATAGCATTCACTGAAGTCCACACCTAGCTTTACCTGCGAAACACAGCCAGTGGGTAGAAAAGCTGGAAATGCTGGTACAAAGACAGGCCCAGCAGCTCTTGGCATTTTTAGGGGTGCAATGGCATGGTGGATGTCATTTAATGGTGTGTGGGTTGATAGTTGCTGCTGTTTCTTTTATTTGTTTTGTTGCCAGATTATGAACCTCTCTGGAGGGCTTTGGCTTTGAAGAGGTTGGAGAGAAGCCATAAGCCTGATGAAAACAGTGGGAAATTTTGCAGAAGGCATTCTGGGGGAGAAACAGGTGGATGTTCTTGGGAGGAAAAATCTTGCAGTTTCTATCAAATTTGATGTTCCCTATTCAAGCTCTGGTTAAAGAGACTTTTGCATTTCACAGTATAATTGCCTGCCTGGAGGTGTCTGATGGACTGGATAGTTCTGTGGGACTCCCTGGCCTTGCAGATCTCCTCTTCTACAGCTCAATGATCCAGTCTCATCTCCTTTCTAATGCAGACCAAACACCCCCTGACAGTGACTTAGAGGTCAAAGCTTGGCTCTCCTTCTGTGTGTCCATTTGGTGTGGGTGAGTCACAGCTCCCTGCGCGGCTGTTTCCATTCCAGGACTGAGGTTCAGCTTGGCAGTGTTGGATCTTGTACGTAGTTGGATCTTGAAGCACGTAGATCTCGGAACTCCCCAACTTCCTGCTGCCCAACAGTGCTGGTGATGGTCAGACATGGAGCACGGTGCTGCTTTCCTTTTTTCTCACAGGCTGAATCCACAGGGCAGTTTCACCAGCTGCAAAAAAACAATGCTGTATTTCTAACCAGGCTGCCTAACCTAGTGATGACAGATGCGGTTGTGTTTGAGGTTGAGGTTGGGTCAGCTTCCCCTTCCACCTCTAGCCTGTACATCGCTGGTGGCTTCATGCTCCCTGTCTGTGTGCTAGGAAGATGAGGCTGTGTCTTCCCTTCCTTGTGGGGAAAAAGGCTGGTTGCAAAGTGACCCAAGCCAATGCCCCTGCTCCATTGTGCAGCCAGTGGTGCTGGGAGGGAGGCAAACCCACTGTCCTGGGTGGCTTACACAGATGTGAGAATAAATGCAATTGACCTTTTGAGCAAAAGCCACATTAAATTACAGGAATACTGATGGCTGTGCCACTATGGGCAAGGGCAAAACAGTTATTTGTTAAGGTTAACCACCACCATTGACCTCTGGTGGACAGCTAAAAGCTGTGGTCCAGCTACCGCTGTGCTGCGGCCTCTGTGAGCATGAGGCCATGTAGGCTGTTATTCAGGAAAAAAGGCTCAGTAACTTCCCTTCCCCTTCACCTACTGGCTGTACCTTTTAATTTGGCTTTTCTGGTAGTGTGTACCTAGTGGTGATTAAACATGTGGTGAAATAGTGGGGGAATGTATCTGTGAGTGTATGGCCAGACAAGGGAAGCCCTCATCCTGCTGGGGACACAGGCACTCCCTCAGCATTTTCTTTGCTAGGCTCCTTTTCAACACTTGCTTTGTTCCTTCTGACTTTCCTCTCTCCGAGGCCATCCTCCTTCAGGATATCATTATCCACATGCTGATTAAAATTTTGGTGAACATTAATGAAGCCACTTTGTAACTCAATGCACTGTTGTTTCCCCTCCACGCTGGCCAGAAGTAATTTCCATTCTTGTCACCACATCCTCTTTCTCAACCTGAAGAGACTCTTCCTGTTTCTACACTCTTTTTCTGTGCATTTCCCAGGCAGGATGTAAGATGAGGCTTGTGTAAGAGAATGAGACATTGAATTCAGGTCACCATTGCCTTCAGAGGTGGTTACAGCTGTGGTGGCGCTGCTGGACTTTGCTATGTCTCCAAGCCATCACTCTCTGGGGTGCCTGGATACACTGGACATTTGCAGGTGAAATGAAGCTGTGTTTTTGCCTGCTGGTGAGGGCTGGCTTTGGACAGAAGTGTTTCACCAGGCTGGATCCTGTATCCATTTGTGGGGTGATGGGGACCACAGCAGTGCTGCTGAGCTGCTTGAGATTTGTCCTCATGCTTCTTTGGCAAGTGGGAGATGTATGAGGCTAGGCAATGCCATGGTTTGATGGTCTTGCCCATTCACTGCCTGGGCAGTAAACACTGCCGAGGCCAGTGGGACACAGGAATCCCTGTGTCTGCATGGTCAAGTACATTTGCCCCTTTTCCATCTTCTTATCTGACTCGAAGACCCCTGCTCAGACAGATGGGGCTTTTCCCAAGGCCAGCTGTGCCCTGGCTCTGGTTTTTGTGGCTGAGCAACATCACCTGAAGAGCTGCCCTTGGTAAGTGGGGAATGGGGCTGGCTGCAGCTCTGGGGACAAACAAATGGGTTAAGCACAGCAGTGCAGAGGCAGGAGCCAGCCTGGAGGATGGTGCTTGGAGTAGGAGCTGGTTCCCAAGCTGCCTTTGCTCCCCAAACTTTCTGACTCACATCCTGCCCCTACCACGATGGAGTGCAGATGCTGCCCCTTGCTTCAGGCGTGTCTCAAAGGTTTGACCAGTTTGACCTGTGTAATACTGCTATCACTTCCAGAATGTAACATTCTGAATCCCTTATAAAGTGTGCATTTTCCTGAATGAAAAGCTTCTCTCAATATTTAAAAATCCCCCTCCAACTCCTTCTTTTGATAGAGAATAAACAAGGAAAAAATTTACAACTCTCTAAACTGATAAAAAATTAGCACAGTCATAAAAGGCATATGTGACTTTAGCAATGCAGCTGAAAAGGATAAATGAGTAAACCTGCCACTCAGAAAGTAAAAGGCAC